>NW_027309007.1:0-56945 GCF_047496885.1 Scyliorhinus torazame
AGAGCATTGCGTGCAGTTCTGGAATCCACATTACAGGAGGGATGTGATCGCAGTGGAAAGGGTGCAGGGGAAATTTACCAGGATGTTGCCTGGGCTGGAGAGTGTTTGTCATGAAGATAGATTGGATAGACATGAATTATCTTTCTTGAAACAAAGGAGACTGAGGGGGGACATGATCGAGAAGGATAGTGGCGTAGTGGTTAGCATTGCTGCCTCACGGCACCGAGGTCCTAGGCTCAATCCTGGCTCTGGGTCACTGTCCATGTGGAGTTTGCACATTCTCCCCGTGTTTTCATGGGTTTCACCTCCACAACCCAAAGATGTGCAGGGTAGGTTGATTGGCCACGTTAAATTGCCCCTTAATTGGAAAAAAAAGAATTAGGTACTCTAAATTAAAAATAAAATGTAAAAAAAATGATTGAGATGTATAAAATTATGAGGGGCATTGATACAGTAGACAGGAGCAAACTTTTCCCCTTGGTGGAGGGGGCATAGAGTTATGGTTTGGCGGGGATGTGAGGGAAAAGCTTTTTACCCAGCGGGGGGTAGGTGTCTGGAACTTACTGCCTGAAATGGTGGTGGAGGCAGAGACCCCTCTGGAGGATGAATCAAAGAATGAAACAGGGAATTAATCAAAGGATCAATTTCAGGATCAATCAGAGGTTCAATCAGATGATGAAACTTTTGATCAATTGGAGAATCAACCAGAGATTCAATCTTTTGATCAATTGGAGAATCAACCAGAGAATCAATCAGGGGGTCAATTGCAGGATCTTTGAGAGGATCAATCAGAGAATCAATCAGAATATCAATCAGAGGACCATTCACAGGATCATGCAGCAGATCAACAGAGAATCAATTGCATATTATTTAAGGGATCAATAACGGAATTATTTAGGATCAATCAGTGGATCAATCAGATTACCAATCACATATTATTTAGGGATCAATAATGGAATTTATTAGAATGTCAATTAGAGGAACAAGCAGAGCATCGATTGTCGGAACAATCAGAGGATCAGCGAGTCAATCAGAGGATTAATCAGAAAATCAATCACAGGATTAATCAGAGAATCAATCAGAGCATCAGAGATTCAATCAGAGGTTAAATCAGAGGAGTAATCTGAGAATCAATCAGGATCAGAGTATCAATCAGAGGATTAATCATAATAATAATAATTGCTTATTGTCACAAGTAGCCTTCAATGAAGTTACTGTGAAAAGACCCTAGTCACCATATTCCGGCGCCTGTTCGGGGAGGCCAGTACGGGAATTGAACCCGTGCAGCTGGCATTGTTCTGAATTACAAGCCAGCTGTTTAGCCCACTGAGCTAAACCAGCCCCATTTGAGAATCAATCAGAGGTTAAATCAGAGGATTAATCTGAGAATCAATGAGAGGATTGAGCAGAAAATCAATCAGAGGATCAGAAAATTAATCAGAGGCTCAATTAGAGAATCAATCAGAGCGTCAGAAAATCAATCAAAGAATCAATCAGAGGATCAATCAGAGAAAGAATCAGAGGATCAATCAGAGGATTGATCAGAGAATCAAACAGAGGATTAACTAGAGGATCAGAGAATCAATCAGAGGATCAATCAGAGAATCAATCAGTGAATCGATCACAGGGTCAGAAAATCAATCAGAGAATCAATTAGCGAATCAATCAGAGGATCAAACAGAGAATCAATCAGAGAATCAATCAGAGGATCAATCAGAGAATCATTCAGAGAATCAATCAGAGGATTAATCAGAGAATGAATCAGAGGATTAATCAGAGAATCAATCAGAGGATCAAACAGAGAATCAATCAGAGAATCAATCAGAGGATTAATTAGAGAAACAATCAGAGGCTCAATCAGAGGACCAATCAGAGAATCAATCAGAGGATCAGAGAATCACTCAGAGGATCAATCAGAGAGTCAATCAGAGGATCAATCAGAGGATCAATTAGAGAATCAATCAGAGGATCAATCAGAGAATCAATCAGAGAATCAATCAGAGGATCAATCAGAGAATCACTTAGCGGATCAATCAGAGGATCAAACAGAGCATCAATCAGAGGATGAGTCAGAGAATCAATTAGAGGATCAATCAGAGAATCAATCAGAGAATTAAACAGAGAATCAATGAGACAATCAATCAGAAAATCAATTACAGGATCAATCAGAGAATGAAACAGAGGATCAATTAGAGGGCCAGAAAATCAATCAGAGAATCAATCAGAGAATCAATCAGAGGATTAATCAGAGAATCAATCATAGGATCAATCAGAGGATCAGGGGATCAATCAGAGGATCAATCAGAAGATTAATTAGAGAATCAATCAGAGGATCAATCAGAGGATCAGAAGATCAATCAGAGAATCAATCAGAGAATCAATCAAATAATTAATTTGAGAATCAATCAGAGGATTAATTAGAGAATCAATCAGAGGATCGATCAGAGGATCAATCAGAGGATTAATCAGAGGATCAATCAGAGAATCAAACAGAGGATGAGTCAGAGGATTAATCAGAGAATCAATCAGAGGATCAGGGGATCAATCAGAGAATCAATCAGAGGATCAATCAGAGGATTAATCAGAGAATCAATCAGAGGATCAATCAGAGGGTCAATCAGAGAATCAATTAGAGAATCACACAGAGGATCAATCAGAGGATTAATCAGAGAATCAATCAGAGGATCAATCAGAGGGTCAAACAGAGAATCAGTCAGAGAATTAATTAGAAGGTCAATCAGAGAATCAATTAGAGAATCACTCAGAGGATCAATCAGAGAATCAATCAATCAATCAGAGCATCAATCAGAGTATCAATCAGAGAATTAATTAGAAGGTCAATCAGAGAATCAATTAGAGAATCAATCAGAGGTCAATCAGAGAATCAATCAGATGGTCAATCAGACAATCAGTCAGAGGATCAATCAGAGGATCAATCAGAGGATCAATCAATCAATTAGAGGATCAATCAGAGGATCAATCAGAGTATCAATCAGAGAATCAATCAGAGAATCAAATAGAGAATCACTCAGAGGATCAATCAGAGCGTCAGAAATTAAATTAATGAATCAATCAGAGAATCAATCAGACTATCAATCAGAGGATCAATCAGTCAGAGGATCAATCAGAAAATCAAACAGAGGTCAATCAGACGAAGGAATCAGAAGATCAATCAGAGTATCACTCAAACAATCAATCAGAGGATCAATCAGAGGATCAATTAGAGGATCAATCTGAGAATCAATCGGAGAATCAATCAGAGAATCAATCAGAGGATCAATCAGAGAATCAATTAGAGAATCAATTAGAGGGCCTGAAATTCAATCAGAGAATCAATCAGAGAATCAATCAGACAAATGAATCAGAGAATCAATCAAACAATCAATCAGAGGATCAATCAGAGGATCAATCACAGGATCAATCAATCAATTAGAGGATTAATCAGAGGATCAATCAGAGTATCAATCAGAGAATCAATCAGAGAATCAATTAGAGGGTCAATCAGAGAATCAAATAGAGAATCACTCAGAGGATCAATCAGAGCGTCAGAAATTAAATTAATGAATCAATCAGAGAATCAATCAGACTATCAATTAGAGGATCAATCAGAGAATCAATTAGAGAATCACTCAGAGGATCAATCAGAGAATCAATCAATCAATCAGAGCATCAATCAGAGTATCAATCAGAGAATTAATTAGAAGGTCAATCAGAGAATCAATTAGAGAATCAATCAGAGGATCAATCAGAGAATCAATCAGATGGTCAATCAGATAATCAGTCAGAGGATCAATCAGAGGATCAATCAGACGATCAATCAGAGGATCAATCAATCAATTAGAGGATCAATCAGAGGATCAATCAGAGTATCAATCAGAGAATCAACCAGAGAATCAATTAGAGGGTCAATCAGAGAATCAAATAGAGAATCACTCAGAGGATCAATCAGAGCGTCAGAAATTAAATTAATGAATCAATCAGAGAATCAATCAGACTATCAATCAGAGGATCAATCAGTCAGAGGATCAATCAGAAAATCAAACAGAGGTCAATCAGACGAAGGAATCAGAAGATCAATCAGAGTATCACTCAATCAATCAGAGGATCAATCAGAGGATCAATTAGAGGATCAATCTGAGAATCAATCGGAGAATCAATCAGAGAATCAATCAGAGGATCAATCAGAGAATCAATTAGAGGGCCTTAAATTCAATCAGAGAATCAATCAGAGAATCAATCAGACAAATGAATCAGAGGATCAATCAAACAATCAATCAGAGGATCAATCAGAGGATCAATCAGAGGATCAATCAATCAATTAGAGGATCAATCAGAGGATCAATCAGAGTATCAATCAGAGAATCAATCAGAGAATCAATTAGAGGGTCAATCAGAGAACAAAATAGAGAATCATTCAGAGGATCAATCAGAGCGTCAGAAATTAAATTAATGAATCAATCAGAGAATCAATCAGACTATCAATTAGTGGATCAATCAGTCAGAGGATCAATCAGAAAATCAAAAAGAGGTCAATCAGACGAAGGAATTAGAAGATCAATCAGAGTATCACTCAAACAATCAATCAGAGGATCAATCAGAGGATCAATTAGAGGATCAATCTGAGAATCAATCGGAGAATCACTTAGCGGATCAATCAGAGGATCAAACAGAGCATCAATCAGAGGATGAGTCAGAGAATCAATTAGAGGATCAATCAGAGAATCAAACAGAGAATTAAACAGAGAATCAATGAGACAATCAATCAGAAAATCAATTACAGGATCAATCAGAGAATGAAACAGAGGATCAATTGGAGGGCCAGAAAATCAATCAGAGAATCAATCAGAGAATCAATCAGAGGATTAATCAGAGAATCAATCAGAGGATCAATCAGAGGATCAGAAGATCAATCAGAGAATCAATCAGAGAATCAATCAGATAATTAATTTGAGAATCAATCAGAGGATTAATTAGAGAATCAATCAGAGGATCGATCAGAGGATCAATCAGAGGATTAATCAGAAGATCAATCAGTGAATCAATCAGAGGGTCAATCAGACAATCATTCAGAGGATCAATCAGAGAATCAAACAGAGGATGAGTCAGAGAATCAATAAGAGGATCAGTCAGAGAATCAAGCAGAGAATTAATCAGAGAATTAATGAGACAATCAATCAGAAAATCATTTAGAGGATCAATCAGAGAATGAAACAGAGAATCAATTAGAGGGCCAGAAAATCAATCAGAGAATCAATCAGAGAATCAATCAGAGGATTAATCAGAGAATCAATCAGAGAATCAATCAGAGGATCAGGGGATCAATCAGAGAATCAATCAGATAATTAATCAGAGGATTAATCAGAGAATCAATCAGAGAGGATCAATCAGAGGATCAATCAGAGGATTAATCAGAGAATCAATCAGAGGATCAATCAGAGGGTCAATCAGAGAATCCATTAGAGAATCAATCAGAGGATCAATCAGAGGATTAATCAGAGAATCAGTCAGAGAATTAATTAGAATATCAATCAGAGAATCAGTTAGAGAATCACTCAGAGGATCAATCAGAGGATCAGTCAGAGAATCAATCAAAGGATCAATCAGAGAATCAATCAGAGTATCAATCAGAGGATCAATCAATCAATCAGAGCATCAATCAGAGTATCAATCAGAGAATTAATTAGAAGGTCAATCAGAGAATCAATTAGAGAATCACTCAGAGGATCAATCAGAGGATCAGTCAGAGAATCAATCAAAGGATCATTCAGAGAATCAATCAGTGAATCAATCAGAGAATCAATCAGAGGATCAATCAGAGAATCAATCAGATAATCAATCAGAGGATCAATCAGAGAACCAATTAGAGGATCAATCAGAAGATCAATCAGAGAATCAATCAGAGGACGAGTCAGATAATTAATTATTGGATGAATCAGAGAAGCAATCAGATAATTAATCAGTGAATCAATGAGACAATCAATCAGAAAATCAATCAGAGAATCAATCAGAGGATAAATCAGAGAATCAATCAGAGGATCAATCAGAGGATCAATCAGAAAATCAATCAGTGGATTAATTACAGAATCAATCAGAGGATCAATCAGAGGATCAGAGGTTCAATCACAGAATCAATCAGAGAATCAATCAGAGGATTAATCAGAGAATCAATCAGAGGATCAATCAAAGGATTAATCAGGGGATTAATCAGAGAATCAATCAGAAGATCAATCAGAGGATCAATCAGAGAATCAATCAAAGGGTCAATCAAAGGGTCAATCAGAGAATCAATGAGAGAATCAATCAGGGGATCAATCAGAGGATCAATCAGAGGATCGATCATTCAGAGGATCAATCAGAGGATCAATCAGAGGATCAATCAGAGAATTAATCAGAGAATCAATTATAGGATCAATCAGAGAATCAATCGGAGGATCAATCAGAGAATCAATCAGAGGGTCAATCAGAGAATCAATCAGAGGGTCAATCAGAGAATCAATTAGAGAATCACTCAGAGGATCAATCAGAGGATCATTCAGAGGATCAATCAATCAGAGGATCAATCAGAGGATCACTCAGAGGATCAATCAGAGGATCAGTCAGAGAATCAATCAGAGTATCAATCAGAGAATCAATTGGAGGGTCAATCAGATAATCAATTAGAGAATGACTCAGAGGATCAATCAGAGGATCAGTCAGAGAATCAATCAGAGAATCAATCAGAGGTCAATCAGAGGATCAATCAGAGAATCAATCAGAGAATAAATCAGAGAATCAATCAGAGGATTAATCATAGAATCAATCACAGAATTAATTCGAGAAACAATCAGAAGATCAAACAGAGGACCAATCAGAGAATCAAACAGAGGATCAGAGAATCACTCAGAGGATCAATCAGAGAGTCAATCAGTGAATCAATCAGAGGATCAATCAGAGAATTAATCAGAGAATCAATCAGAGAATCAATCAGAGGATCAATCATAGAATCAATCAGAGATTCAATCAGAGGATCAATCAGAGAATCAATTAGAGGATCAATCTGAGGATCAATCAGAGAATCAATCAGAGAATCAATTAGAGCATCAAGCAGAGAACCAATCAGAGGATGAGTCAGAGAATCAATTAGAGGATCAATCAGAGAATCAATCAGAGAATTAATCAGAGAATCAATGAGACAATCAATCAGAAAATCAATTAGCGGATCAATCAGAGAATGAAACAGAGGATCAATTAGATGGCCAGAAAATCAATCAGAGATTCAATCAGATAATCAATCAGAGGATTAATCAGAGAATCAATCAGAGGTTCAATCAGAGGATCAGGGGATCAATCAGAGAATCAATCAGAGGATTAATTATGGAAACAATCAGAGGATCAATCAGAGGATCAGAGGATCAATCAGAGAATCAATCAGAGAATCAATCAGCGGATCAATCAGAGGATCAATCAAAGAATCAATCAGAGAATTAATTCAAGAATCAATCAGAGGATCAATCAGAGGATCAGAGGAACAATCCGAGAATCAATCAGCTGATTAATCAGTGATTCAATCAGAGGATTAATTAGTGAATCAAACAGAGGATCAATCAGAGGATCAATCTGAGGATTAATCAGTGAATCAATCAGAGAATCAATCAGATAGTCAATCAGACAATCAGACAGAGGATCAATCAGAGGATAAATCAGAGGATCATTCAGAGGATCAATCATCAATTAGAGGATCAATCAGAGGATCAATCAGAGTATCAATCAGAGAATCAATCAGAGAATCAATTAGAGGGTCAATCAGAGAATCAAATAGAGAATCACTCAGAGGATCAATCAGAGCGTCAGAAATTAAATTAATGAATCAATCAGAGAATCAATCAGACTATCAATCAGAGGATCAATCAGTCAGAGGATCAATCAGAAAATCAAACAGAGGTCAATCAGACGAAGGAATCAGAAGATCAATCAGAGTATCACTCAAACAATCAATCAGAGGATCAATTAGAGGATCAATCATAGAATCAATCGGAGAATCAATCAGAGGATCAATCAGAGAATCAATTAGAGAATCAATTAGAGGGTCTGAAATTCAATCAGAGAATCAATCAGAGAATCAATCAGACGAATGAATCAGAGGATCAATCAAACAATCAATCAGAGGATCAATCAGAGGATCAATCAGAGGATCAATTAGAGGATCAATCAATCAATCAGAGGCTCAGTCAGCGGATCAATCAGAGGATCAATCAGAGAATCAATCAGACAATCAATCAGAGGATTAATCAGAGAATCGATCAGAGGATCAATCAGAGGATCAGGGGATCAATCAGAGAATCAATCAGAGGATTAATTAGAGAATCAATCAGAGGATCAATCAGAGGATCAGAGGATCAATCAGAGAATCAATCAGAGAATCAATCAGATAATTAATCCGAGAATCAATCAGAGGATTAATTAAAGAATCAGTCAGAAGATCAATCAGAGGATCAATCAGAGGATCAATCAGAGGATTAATCAGAGAATCAATCAGAGGGTCAATCAGAGAATCAATTAGAGAATCAATCAGAGGATCAATTAGAGGGTCAATCAGAGAATCAATTAGAGAATCAATCAGAGGGTCAATCAGAGAATCAATCAGAGGGTCAATCAGAGAATCAATTTGAGAATCAATCAGAGGATCAATTAGAGAATCAATCAGAGGGTCTATCAGAGAATCAATCAGAGGGTCAATCAGAGAATCAATTTGAGAATCAATCAGAGGATCAATTAGAGGGTCAATCAGAGAATCAATTAGAGAATCAATCAGAGGATCAGTCAGAGAATTAATTAGAAGGTCAATCAGAGAATCAATTAGAGAATCACTCAGAGGATCAATCAGAGGATCAATCAGAGGGTCAGAAAATAAATTAATGAATCAATCAGAGAATCAATCAGACTATCAATCAGAGGATCAATCAGAGGATCAATCAGTCAGAGGATCAATCAAAAAATCAAACAGAGGTCAATCAGACGAATGAATCAGAGGATCAATCAGAGTATCACTCAACCAATCAATCAGAGGATCAATCACAGGTCAATCTGAGGATCAATCAGAGAATCAATCAGAGAATCAATTAGAGGGTCTGAAATTCAATCAGAGAATCAATCAGAGAATCAATCAGATGAAAGAATCAGAGGATCAATCAAACAATCAATCAGAGTATCATTCAGAGGATCAATCAGAGGATCAATCAGAGGATCAATTAGAGGATCAATCAATCAATCAGAGTATCAGTCAGAGGATCAATCAGAGGATCAATCAGAGAATCAATGAGACAATCAATCAGAAGATCAATCAATCTATCAGAGGATCAATCAGAGAATCAATCAGACAACCCATCAGAGGATTAATCAGAGAGTCAATCAGAGGATCAATCAGAGGATCAGGGGATCAATCAGAGAATCAATCAGAGAATTAATCAGAGAGTCAATCAGAGGATCAATCAGAGGATCAGAGGATCAATCAGAGGATCAATCAGAGGATTAATCAGAGAATCAATCAGAGGGTCAATCAGAGAATCAATCAGAAAATCAATCAGTAATTAATCAGAGAATCAATGAGAGGATTAATTAGAGAATCAATCAGAGGATCAATCATAGGATCAATCAGATAATCAATCTGAATCAATCAGAGGATCAATCAAACAATCAATCAGAGGATCAATCAAACAATCAATCAGAGGATCAATCAGAGGATCAATCAGAGAATCAATCAGAGGATTAATTAGAGAATCAATCTGAGGATCAATCAGAGGATCAGAGGATCAATCAGAAAATCAATCAGAGAATCAATCAGAGGATTAATCAGAGAATCAATCAGAGGATTAATTAGAGAATCAATCAGACGATCAATCAAAGGATCAATAAGGGGATTAATCAGAGAATCAATCAGAAGATCAATCAGAGGATCAATCAGAGAATCAATCAGACGGTCAATCAAAGGGTCAATCAGAGAATCAATTAGAGAATCAATCACGGGATCAATCAGAGGATCAATAATAGAATCAATTAATCAGAAGATCAATCAGAGGATCAATCAGAGAATCAATCAGAGAATCAATTATAGGATCAATCAGAGAATCAATCAGGGGATCACTCAGAGGATCAATCAGAGAATCAATCAGAGGGTCAATCAGAGAATCAATCAGAGGGTCAATCAGAGAATCAATTAGAGAATCAATCAGGGGATCAATCAGAGGATCATTCAGAGGATCAATCAATCAGAGGATCAATCAGAGTATCAATCAGAAAATCAATCAGAGAATAAATTATAGTATCAATCAGAGAATCAATCAGATGATCAATCAGAGGATCAATCAGAGGATCAGTCAGAGAATCAATCAGAGTATCAATCAGAGAATCAATAAGAGGGTCAATCAGAGAATCAATTAGAGAATCACTCAGAGGATCAATCAGAGGATCAATCAGAGGAACAGTCAGAGAATCAATCAGAGGATCAAAAAGAGGATCAATCAGAGTATCAATCAGAGTATCAATCAGAGAATCAATTGGAGGGTCAATCAGAGAATCAATTAGAAAATCACTCAGAGGATCAATCAGAGGATCAGTCAGAGAATCAACCAGAGAATCAATCAGAGGATCAATCAGAGGATCAATCAGAGAATCAATCAGAGTATCAATCAGAGAATCAATCAGAGAATCAATCAGAGGATTAATCATAGAATCAATAAGAGGATTAATTCGAGAAACAATCAGAGGATCAATGAGAGGACCAATCAGAGAATCAAACAGAGGATCAGAGAATCACTCAGAGGATCAATCAGAGACTCAATCAGAGAATCAATCAGAGGATCAATCAGAGAATTAATCAGAGAATCAAACAGAGGGTCAATCAGAGGATCAATCAGAGGATCAATCAGAGAATCAATTAGAGGATCAATCTGAGGATCAATCAGAGAATCAATTAGAGCATCAAGCAGAGAATCAATCAGAGGATGAGTCAGAGAATCAATTAGAGGATCAATCATAGAATCAATCAGAGAATTAATCAGAGAATCAATGAGACAATCAATCAGAAAAATAATTAGCGGATCAATCAGAGAATGAAACAGAGGATCAATTAGAGGGCCAGAAAATCAATCAGAAAATCAATCAGAGAATCAATCAGAGGATTAATCAGAGAATCAATCAGAGGATCAATCAGAGGATCAGGGGATCAATCAGAGAATCAATCAGAGGATTAATTAGGGAAACAATCAGAGGATCAATCAGAGGATCAGAGGATCAATCAGAGAATCAATCAGAGTATCAATCAGAGAATCAATCAGAGGATCAATGAGAGGATCAATCAGAGAATCAATCAGAGGATTAATTAGAGAATCAATCAGAGGATCAATCAGAGGATCAGAGGATAAATCAGAGAATCAATCAGTGAATCAATCAGAGGATTAATCAGAGAATCAATCAGAGGATTAATTAGAGAATCAATCAGAGGATCAATCAGAGGATCAATCTGAGGATTAATCAGTGAATCAATCAGAGGATCAATCAGAGAATCAATCAGATGGTCAATCAGACAATCACTCAGAGGATCAATCAGAGGATAAATCAGAGGATCAATCAGTCAGAGGTGCAATCACAAAACCAAACAGAGGTCAATCAGACGAATGAATCAGAGGATCAATCAGAGTATCACTCAAACAATCAATCAGAGGATCAATCAGAGGATCAATTAGAGGATCAATCTGAGAATCAATCGGAGAATCAATCAGAGGAGCAATCAGAGAATCAATCAGAGAATCAATTAGAGGGTCTGAAATTCAATCAGAGAATCAATCAGAGAATCAATCAGATGAATGAATCAGAGGATCAATCAAACAATCAATCAGAGGATCAATCAGAGGATCAATCAGAGGATCAATCAGAGGATCAATTAGAGGATCAATCAATCAATCAGAGTATCACTCAGAGAATCAATCAGAGAATAATTTAGAGGATCAATCAGAGAATCAATCAGAGGATCACTCAGAGGATCAATCAGAGGATCAGTCAGAGAATCAATCAGAGAATCAATCAGAGGATCAATCAGAGGATCAATCAGAGGATCAATCAGAGAATCAAGAAGAGGGTCAATCAGACAATCATTCAGAGGATCAATCAGAGGGTCAATTAGAGAATCTATCAGAGGATCAATTAGAGAGTCAATCAGAGAATTAATTAGAGAAACAATCAGAGGATCAATCAGAGGATCAATCAGAGAATCAATCAGAGAATCAATCAGAGGATTAATCAGAGAATCAATCGGAGGATTCATTAGAGAATCAATCAGAGGATCAATCAAATGATCAATCAGGGGATTAATCAGAGAATCAATCAGAGGGTCAATCAAAGGGTCAATCAGAGAATCAATTCGAGAATCAATCAGGGGATCAATCAGAGGATCAATTAGAGGATCAATCAATCAGAGGATCACTCAGAGGATCAAACAGAGAATCAATCAGAGGGTCAGTCAGAGAATCAATCAGATGGTCAATCAGAGAATCAATTAGAGAATCAATCAGGGGATCCATCAGAGGATCATTCAGAGGATCAATCAATCAGAGTATCAATCAGAGTATCAATCAGAGAATCAATCAGAGAATAAATTAGAGGATCAATGAGAGGATCAATCAGAGAATCAATCAGAGGATTAATTAGAGAATCAATCAGAGGATCAATCAGAGGATCAATCAGGGAATCAAACAGAGGATCAGAGAATCACTCAGAGGATCAATCAGAGAGTCAATCAGAGAATCAATCAGAGGATCAATCAGAGAATCAATCAGAGATTCAATCAGAGGATCAATCAGAGAATCAATGAGAGGATCAATCTGAGGATCAATCAAAGAATCAATCAGTGAATCAATTAGAGGATGAGTCAGAGAATCAATTAGAGGATCAATCAGAGAATCAATCAGAGAATTAATCAGAGAATCAATGAGACAATCAATCAGAAAAATAATTAGCGGATCAATCAGAGAATGAAACAGAGGATCAATTAGAGGGCCAGAAAATCAATCAGAGAATCAATCAGAGGATTAATCAGAGAATCAATCAGAGGATCAATGAGAGGATCAGGGGATCAATCAGAGAATCAATCAGAGGATTAATTAGGGAAACAATCAGAGGATCAATCAGAGGATCAGAGGATCAATCAGAGAATCAATCAGAGTATCAATCAGAGAATCAATCAGAGGATCAATGAGAGGATCAATCAGAGAACCAATCAGAGGATTAATTAGAGAATCAATCAGAGGATCAATCAGAGGATCAGAGGATAAATCAGAGAATCAATCAGTGAATCAATCAGAGGATTAATCAGAGAATCAATCAGAGGATTAATTAGAGAATCAATCAGAGGATCAATCAGAGGATCAATCTGAGGATTAATCAGTGAATCAATCAGAGGATCAATCAGAGAATCAATCAGATGGTCAATCAGACAATCACTCAGAGGATCAATCAGAGGATAAATCAGAGGATCAATCAGTCAGAGGAGCAATCAGAAAACCAAACAGAGGTCAATCAGACGAATGAATCAGAGGATCAATCAGAGTATCACTCAAACAATCAATCAGAGGATCAATCAGAGGATCAATTAGAGGATCAATCTGAGAATCAATCGGAGAATCAATCAGAGGATCAATCAGAGAATCAATCAGAGAATCAATTAGAGGGTCTGAAATTCAATCAGAGAATCAATCAGAGAATCAATCAGATGAATGAATCAGAGGATCAATCAAACAATCAATCAGAGGATCAATCAGAGGATCAATCAGAGGATCAATCAGAGGATCAATTAGAGGATCAATCAATCAATCAGAGGATCAGTCAGCGGATCAATCAGAGGTTCAATCAGAGGATTAATCAGAGAATCAATCAGAGGATCAATCAGAGGATCAATCAGAGAATCAACCAGAGGATCAATCAGAGGGTCAATTAGAGAATCTATCAGAGGATCAATTAGAGAGTCAATCAGAGAATCAATTAGAGAAACAATCAGAGGATCAATCAGAGGATCAGAGGATCAATCAGAGAATCAATCAGAGAATCAATCAGAGGATTAATCAGAGAATCAATCAGAGGATTAATTAGAGAATCAATCAGAGGATCAATCAAATGATCAATCAGGGGATTAATCAGAGAATCAATCAGAGGGTCAATCAAAGGGTCAATCAGAGAATCAATTAGAGAATCAATCAGGGGATCAATCAGAGGATCAATTAGAGGATCAATCAATCAGAGGATCACTCAGAGGATCAAACAGAGAATCAATCAGAGGGTCAGTCAGAGAATCAATCAGAGGGTCAATCAGAGAATCAATTAGAGAATCAATCAGGGGATCCATCAGAGGATCATTCAGAGGATCAATCAATCAGACAATCAATCAGAGTATCAATCAGAGAATCAATCAGAGAATAAATTAGAGGTTCAATCAGAGAATCAATCAGAGGATCACTCAGAGGATCAATCAGAGGATCAGTCAGAGAATCAATCAGAGAATCAATCAGAGGATCAATCAGAGGATCAATCAGAGAATCAACCAGAGGGTCAATCAGACAATCATTCAGAGGATCAATCAGAGGGTCAATTAGAGAATCTATCAGAGGATCAATTAGAGAGTCAATCAGGAATCAATTAGAGAAACAATCAGAGGATCAATCAGAGGATCAGAGGATCAATCAGAGAATCAATCAGAGAATCAATCAGAGGATTAATCAGAGAATCAATCAGAGAATAAATTAGAGGATCAATGAGAGGATCAATCAGAGAATCAATCAGAGGATTAATTAGAGAATCAATCAGAGGATCAATCAGAGGATCAATCAGGGAATCAAACAGAGGATCAGAGAATCACTCAGAGGATCAATCAGAGAGTCAATCAGAGAATCAATCAGAGGATCAATCAGAGAATCAATCAGAGATTCAATCAGAGGATCAATCAGAGAATCAATGAGAGGATCAATCTGAGGATCAATCAAAGAATCAATCAGTGAATCAATTAGAGGATGAGTCAGAGAATCAATTAGAGGATCAATCAGAGAATCAATCAGAGAATTAATCAGAGAATCAATGAGACAATCAATCAGAAAAATAATTAGCGGATCAATCAGAGAATGAAACAGAGGATCAATTAGAGGGCCAGAAAATCAATCAGAGAATCAATCAGAGAATCAATCAGAGGATTAATCAGAGAATCAATCAGAGGATCAATGAGAGGATCAGGGGATCAATCAGAGAATCAATCAGAGGATTAATTAGGGAAACAATCAGAGGATCAATCAGAGGATCAGAGGATCAATCAGAGAATCAATCAGAGTATCAATCAGAGAATCAATCAGAGGATCAATGAGAGGATCAATCAGAGAACCAATCAGAGGATTAATTAGAGAATCAATCAGAGGTAAATCAGAGGATCAGAGGATAAATCAGAGAATCAATCAGTGAATCAATCAGAGGATTAATCAGAGAATCAATCAGAGGATTAATTAGAGAATCAATCAGAGGATCAATCAGAGGATCAATCTGAGGATTAATCAGTGAATCAATCAGAGGATCAATCAGAGAATCAATCAGATGGTCAATCAGACAATCACTCAGAGGATCAATCAGAGGATAAATCAGAGGATCAATCAGTCAGAGGAGCAATCAGAAAACCAAACAGAGGTCAATCAGACGAATGAATCAGAGGATCAATCAGAGTATCACTCAAACAATCAATCAGAGGATCAATCAGAGGATCAATTAGAGGATCAATCTGAGAATCAATCGGAGAATCAATCAGAGGATCAATCAGAGAATCAATCAGAGAATCAATTAGAGGGTCTGAAATTCAATCAGAGAATCAATCAGAGAATCAATCAGATGAATGAATCAGAGGATCAATCAAACAATCAATCAGAGGATCAATCAGAGGATCAATCAGAGGATCAATCAGAGGATCAATTAGAGGATCAATCAATCAATCAGAGGATCAGTCAGCGGATCAATCAGAGGTTCAATCAGAGGATTAATCAGAGAATCAATCAGAGGATCAATCAGAGGATCAATCAGAGAATCAACCAGAGGATCAATCAGAGGGTCAATTAGAGAATCTATCAGAGGATCAATTAGAGAGTCAATCAGAGAATCAATTAGAGAAACAATCAGAGGATCAATCAGAGGATCAGAGGATCAATCAGAGAATCAATCAGAGAATCAATCAGAGGATTAATCAGAGAATCAATCAGAGGATTAATTAGAGAATCAATCAGAGGATCAATCAAATGATCAATCAGGGGATTAATCAGAGAATCAATCAGAGGGTCAATCAAAGGGTCAATCAGAGAATCAATTAGAGAATCAATCAGGGGATCAATCAGAGGATCAATTAGAGGATCAATCAATCAGAGGATCACTCAGAGGATCAAACAGAGAATCAATCAGAGGGTCAGTCAGAGAATCAATCAGAGGGTCAATCAAAGGGTCAATCAGAGAATCAATTAGAGAATCAATCAGGGGATCCATCAGAGGATCATTCAGAGGATCAATCAATCAGACAATCAATCAGAGTATCAATCAGAGAATCAATCAGAGAATAAATTAGAGGTTCAATCAGAGAATCAATCAGAGGATCACTCAGAGGATCAGTCAGAGAATCAATCAGAGAATAAATTAGAGGTTCAATCAGAGAATCACTCAGAGGATCAATCAGAGGATCAGTCAGAGAATCAATCAGAGAATCAATCAGAGGATCAATCAGAGGATCAATCAGAGAATCAACCAGAGGGTCAATCAGACAATCATTCAGAGGATCAATCAGAGGGTCAATTAGAGAATCTATCAGAGGATCAATTAGAGAGTCAATCAGGAATCAATTAGAGAAACAATCAGAGGATCAATCAGAGGATCAGAGGATCAATCAGAGAATCAATCAGAGAATCAATCAGAGGATTAATCAGAGAATCAATCAGAGGATTAATTAGAGAATCAATCAGAGGATCAATCAAATGATCAATCAGGGGATTTATCAGAGAATCAATCAGAGGGTCAATCAAAGGGTCAATCAGAGAATCAATTAGAGAATCAATCAGGGGATCAATCAGAGGATCAATTAGAGGATCAATCAATCAGAGGATCACTCAGAGGATCAAACAGAGAATCAATCAGAGGGTCAGTCAGAGAATCAATCAGAGGGTCAATCAGAGAATCAATTAGAGAATCAATCAGGGGATCCATCAGAGGATCATTCAGAGGATCAATCAATCAGAGGATCAATCATAGAATCAATCAGAGAATCAATCAGAGAATAAATTAGAGGATCAATCAGAGAATCAATCAGAGGATCACTCAGAGGATCAATCAGAGGATCAGTCAGAGAATCAATCAGAGTATCAATCAGAGAATCAATAAGAGGGTCAATCAGAGAATCAATTAGAGAATCACTCAGAGGATCAATCAGAGGATCAATCAGAGGAACAGTCAGAGAATCAATCAGAGGATTAAATAGAGGATCAATCAGAGTATCAATCAGAGTATCAATCAAAGAATCAATTGGAGGGTCAATCAGAGAATCAATTTGAGAATCACTCAGAGGATCAATCAGAGGATCAGTCAGAGAATCAACCAGAGAATCAATCAGAGGATCAATCAGAGGATCAATCAGAGAATCATCCAGAGTATCAATCAGAGGATCAATGAGAGCATCAATCAGAGAATCAATCAGAGGATTAATTAGAGAATCAATCAGAGGATCAATCAGAGGATCAATCAGGGAATCAAACAGAGGATCAGAGAATCACTCAGAGGATCAATCAGAGAGTCAATCAGAGAATCAATCAGAGGATCAATCAGAGAATCAATCAGAGATTCAATCAGAGGATCAATCAGAGAATCAATGAGAGGATCAATCTGAGGATCAATCAAAGAATCAATCAGTGAATCAATTAGAGGATGAGTCAGAGAATCAATTAGAGGATCAATCAGAGAATCAATCAGAGAATTAATCAGAGAATCAATGAGACAATCAATCAGAAAATCAATTAGCGGATCAATCAGAGAATGAAACAGAGGATCAATTAGAGGGTCAGAAAATCAATCAGAGAATCAATCAAAGAATCAATCAGATGATTAATCAGAGAATCAATCAGAGGATCAATCAGAGGATCTGGGGATCAATTAGAGGGTCAGAAAATCAATTAGAGAATTAATCAAAGAATCAATCAGATGATTAATCAGAGAATCAATCAGAGGATCAATCAGAGGATCAGGGGATCAATCAGAGAATCAATCAGAGGATTAATTATGGAAACAATCAGAGGATCAATCAGAGGATCAGAGGATCAATCAGAGAATCAATCAGAGAATCAATCAGAGGATCAATCAGAGGATCAATCAGAGAATCAATCAGAGTATCAAACAGAGGATCAATCAGAGGATCAATCAGAGAATCAATCAGTGAATCAATCAGAGGATTAATCAGAGAATCAATCAGAGGATTCAATCGACGATCAATCAGAGTATCAATCAGAGTATCAATCAGAGAATCAATTAGAGGGTCAATCAGAGAATCTATTAGATAATCACTCAGAGGATCAATCAGAGAATCAATTAGAGAATCAATCAGAGGATCAATCAGAGAATCAACCAGAGAATAAATCGGAGAATCAATCAGAGGTTCAATCAGAGAATCAATCAGATAATCAATCAGCGGATCAATCAGAGAACCAATTAGAGCATCAATCAGAAGATCAATCAGAGAATCAATCAGAGAATCAATCAGAGGATCAATCAGAGAATCAATCAGAGAATAATCAGAGAATCAATCAGAGGATATATCAGAGAATCAATCAGATAATCAATCAGAGGATCAATCAGAGAACCAATTAGAGTATCAATCAGAAGATCAATCAGAGAATCAATCAGAGAATCAATCAGAGGATCAATCAGAGAATCAATCAGAGGTTGAGTGAGATAATTAATTATTGGATCAATCAGAGAAGCAATCAGATACTTAATCAGTGAATCAATGAGACAATCAATCAGAAAATCAATTAGAGGATCAATCAGAGAATGAATCAGAGGATCAATTAGAGGGCCATAAAATCAATCAGTGAATCAATCAGAGAATCAATCAGAAAATCAATCAGGTGATTAATTAGAGAATCAATCATTGGATCAATCAGAGGATCATTCAGAGGATCAATCAGAGAATCAATCACAGGATTAATTAGAGAATCAATCAGAGTATCAATCAGAGGATCAGAGGATCACTCAGAGAATCAATCAGAGAATAAATCACAGGATCAATCAATCAGAGGATCAATCAGAGAATCAATCAGAGAATCAATCAGAGAATCAATTATAGGATCAATCAGAGAATCAATTAGAGAATCAATCAGAGTATCAATCAGAGAAACAATCAGAGAATCAATCAGAGGATCAATCAGAGAATCAATCAGAGGATTAATTAGAGAATCAATCAGAGGATCAGAGTAACAATCAGAGAATCAATCAGTGAATCAATCAGGGGATTAATCAGAGAATCAATCAGAGGATTAATTAGAGAATCAATCAGAGGATCAGAGGATCAATCAGAGAATCAATCAGTGAATCAATCAGGGGATTAATCAGACAATCAATCAGAGGATTAATTAGAGAATCAATCAGAGGATCAATCAGAGGATCTGAGGATCAATCAGAGAATCAATCAGTGAATCAATCAGAGAATCAATCAGAGGATCAATCAGAGAATCAATCAGAGTATCAATCTGAGAATCATTCAGAGGATCAATCAGAGGATCAATCAGAGAATCAATCAGAGGATTAATTAGAGAATCAATCAGAGGATCAATCAGAGGATCAGAGGATCAATCAGAGAATTCATCAGTAAATCAATCAGAGGATTAATCAGAGAATCAATCAGAGGATTAATTAGAGAATCAATCAGAGGACCAATCAGAGGATCAATCTGAGGATTAATCAGTGAATCAATTAGAGGATCAATCAGAGGATCAATAAGAGACTCAATCAGATGGTCAATCAATCACTCAGAGGATCAATCAGAGGATAAATCAGAGGATCAATCAGTCAGAGGATCAATAAGAAAATCAAACAGAGATCAATCAGACGAATGAATGAGAGGATCAATCAGAGTATCACTCAAACAATCAATCAGAGGATCAATCAGAGGATCAATTAAAGGATCAATCTGAGAATGAATCGGAGAATCAATCAGAGGATCAATCAGAGAATCAATCAGAGAATCAATTAGAGGGTCTGAAATTCAATCAGAGAATCAATCAGAGAATCAATCAGACGAATGAATCAGAGGATCGATCAATCAGAGGATCAGTCAGCAGATCAATCAGAGGATCAATCAGAGAATTAATTTGAGAATCAATCAGGGAATTAATTAGAGAATCAACCAGAGGGTCAATCAGACAATCATTCAGAGGATCAATCAGAGGGTCAATTAGAGAATCTATCAGAGGATCAATTAGAGAGTCAATCAGAGAATCAATTAGAGAATCAATCAGAGGATCAATCAGAGAATCAATCAGAGAATCAATCAGAGAATCAATCAGAGGATTAATCAGAGGATTAATTAGAGAATCAATTAGAGGATCAATCAAAGTATCAATCAGGGGATTAATCAGAGAATCAATCAGAAGATCAATCAGAGGATCAATCAGAGAATCAATCAGAGGGTCAATCAAAGGGTCAATCAGAGAATCAATTAGAGAATCAATCAGGGGATCAATCAGAGGATCAATCAGATGATCAATCAATCAGAGAATCAATCAGAGAATCAATCAGAGGATTACACAGAGGATCAATCAGAGAATCAATCAGAGGGTCAATCAGAGAATCAATCAGAGGCTCAATCAGAGAATCAATTACAGAATCAATCAGGGGATCAATAAATCAGAGGATCAATCAGAGAATCAATCAGAGAATAAATTATAGGATCAATCAGAGAATCAATCAGAGTATCAATCAAATAATCAATTGGAGGGTCAATCAGAGAATAAATTAGAGAATCACTCAGAGGATCAATCAGAGGATCAGTCAGAGAATCAACCAGAGAATCAACCAGAGGATCAATCAGAGGATCAATCAGAGACTCAATCAGAGTATCAATCAGAGAATCAATCAGAGAATCAATCAGAGGATTAATCATAGAATCAATCAGAGGATTAATTCGAGAAACAATCAGAGGATCAATCAGAGGACCAATCAGATAATCAAACAGAGGATCAGAGAATCACTCAGAGGATCAATCAGAGAGTCAATCAGAGAATCAATCAGAGGATCAATCAGAGAATCAATCAGAGGATCAATCAGAGAATCAATCAGAGGATCAAATAGAGGATCAATCAGAGGATCAATTAGAGAGTCATTCAGAGAATCATTTAGAGAATCAATCAGAGGATCAATCAGAGAATCAATCAGAGAATTAATCATAGAATCAATCAGAGGAATAATTCGAGAAACAATCAGAGGATCAATCAGAGGACCAATCAGATAATCAAACAGAGGATCAGAGAATCACTCAGAGGATCAATCAGAGAGTCAATCAGAGAATCAATCAGAGGATCAATCAGAGTATCAATCAGAGAATCAATCAGAGAATCAATCAGAGGATTAATCATAGAATCAATCAGAGGATTAATTCGAGAAACAATCAGAGGATCAATCAGAGGACCAATCAGATAATCATACAGAGGATCAGAGAATCACTCAGAGGATCAATCAGAGAGTCAATCAGAGAATCAATCAGAGGGTCAATCAGAG
This sequence comes from Scyliorhinus torazame, assembly GCF_047496885.1. Classification (NCBI taxonomy): domain Eukaryota; kingdom Metazoa; phylum Chordata; class Chondrichthyes; order Carcharhiniformes; family Scyliorhinidae; genus Scyliorhinus; species Scyliorhinus torazame. The sequence goes on from NW_027309007.1 coordinate 21,799, forward strand.
AATCAATCAGAGGATCAGATAGAGGATCAATCAGAGTATCAATCAGAGTATCAATCAAAGAATCAATTGGAGGGTCAATCAGTGAATCAATTAGAGAATCACTCAGAGGATTAATCAGAGAGTCAATCAGAGAATCAATCAGAGGATCAATCAGAGAATTAATCAGAGAATCAATCAGAGAATCAATCAGAGGATCAATCAGAGAATCAATCAGAGATTCAATCAGAGAATCAATTAGAGCATCAAGCAGAGAATCAATCAGAGGATGAGTCAGAGAATCAATTAGAGGATCAATCAGAGAATCAATCAGAGGATTAATCAGAAAATCAATGAGACAATCAATCAGAAAATCAATTAGCGGATCAATAAGAGAATGAAACAGAGGATCAATTAGAGTGTCAGAAAATCAATCAGAGAATCATTCAGAGAATCAATCAGACGATTAATCAGAGAATCAATCAGAGGATGAATCAGAGAATCAGGGGATCAATCAGAGAAACAATTACCGAATCAATCAGAGGATCAATCAGAGGACCAATCAGAGAATCAATCAGAGTATCAATCAGAGAATCAATCAGAGGATCAATCAGAGGATCAATCAGAGAATCAATCAGTGAATCAATCAGAGGATTAATCAGAGAATCAATCAGAGGATTAATTCGAGAATCAATCAGAGAATCAATCAGATGGTCAATCAGACAATCACTCAGAGGATCAATCAGAGGATAAATCAGAGGATCAATCAGTCAGAGGATCAATCTGAGGATTAATCAGTGAATCAATCAGAGGATCAATCAGAGGATCAATCAGAGAATCAATCAGATGGTCAATCAGACAATCACTCAGAGGATCAATCAGAGGATAAATCAGAGGATCAATCAGTCAGAGGATCAATCAGAAAATCAAACAGAGGTCAATCAGACAAATGAATCAGAGGATCAATCAGAGGATCAATTAGAGGATCAATCTGAGAATCAATCGGAGAATCAATTAGAGGATCAATCATAGAATCAATCAGAGAATCAATTAGAGGGTCTTAAATTCAATCAGAGAATCAATCAGAGAATCAATCAGACGAATGATTCAGAGGATCAATCAGAGGATCAATCAGAGGATCATTCAGAGGATCAATCAATCAATCAGAGGATCAGTCAGCGGATCAATCAGAGGATCAATCAGAGAATCAATCAGACGATCAATCAGAAGATCAATCAATCTTTCAGAGAATCAATCAGAGGAACAATCAGAGAATCAATCAGACAATCAATCAGAGGATTAATCAGAGAATCAATCAGAGGATTAACTAGAGAATCAATCAGAGGATCAATCAGAGAATCAATCAGAGGATTAATCAGAGAATCAATCAGAGGATCAATCAGAGGATCAATCAGAGAATCAATCAGAGAGTCAATCAGACAATCATTCAGACGATCAATCAGAGGATCAATTAGAGAATCTATCAGAGGATCAATTAGAGAGTCAATCAGAGAATTAATTAGAAGGTCAATCAGAAGATCAATCAATCTATCAGAGGATCAATCAGTGGATCAATTAGAGGATCAATCAATCAATCAGAGGATCAGTCAGAGGATCAATCAGAGGATCAATCAGAGAATCAATTAGACAATCAATCAGAAGATCAATCAATCTATCAGAGGATCAATCAGAGGATCAATCAGAGGATCAATCAGAGAATCTATCAGAAAATCAATCAGAGGATTAATCAGAGAATCAATCAGAGGATCAATCAGAGGATCGGGGATCAATCAGAGAATCAATCAGAGGATTAATTAGAGAATCAATCAGAGGATCAATCAGAGGATCAGAGGATCAATCAGAGAATCAATCAGAAAATCAATCAGTAATTAATCAGAGAATCAATCAAATAATTAACTAGAGAATCAATCAGAGGATCAATCAGAGATTCAATCAGAGGATTAATCAGAGAATCAATCAGAGGATCAATCAAACAATCAATCAGAGGATCAATCAGAGGATCAATCAGAGAATCAATCATACAATCACTCAGAGGATCAATCAGAGGGTCAATCAGAGGGTTAATCAGAGAATCAATTAGAGAATCAATCAGAATATCAATTAGAGGGTCAATCAGAGAATCAATTAGAGAATCACACGGAGGATCAATCAGAGGATTAATCGGAGAATCAATCAGAGGGGCAATCAGAGAATCAATTAGAGAATCAACCAGAGGGTCAATCAGAGGGTCAATCAGAGAATCAATCAGAGAGTCAATCAGAGAATCAATCAGAGTATCAATCAGAGTATCAATCAGAGAATCAATTAGAGGGTCAATCAGAGAATCAATCAGAGAATCAATCAGAGAGTCAATCAGAGAATCAATCAGAGTATCAATCAGAGGACCAATCAGAGAGTCAATTAGAGAATCAATCAGAGGATCAATCAGAGAATCAATCAGAGAATCAATGAGAGGATCAATCGGAGAATCAATCAGATAATCAATCAGAGGATCAATCAGAGAACCAATTAGAGCATCAATCAGAAGATCAATCAGAGAATCAATCAGAGAATCAATCAGAGCATCAATCAGAGAATCAATCAGAGGTTGAGTGAGATAATTAATTATTGGATCAATCAGAGAAGCAATCAGATACTTAATCAGTGAATCAATGAGACAATCAATCAGAAAATCAATTAGTGGATCAATCAGAGAATGAATCAGAGGATCAATTAGAGGGCTATAAAATCAATCAGGGAATCGATCACATAATCAATCAGAGGTTAAATCAGAGACTCAATCAGTGGATCAATCAGAGGATCAATCAGAAAATCAATCAGATGATTAATTAGAGAATCAATCAGAGGATCAAGCAGAGGAACAGTCAGATAATCAATCAGAGGATCAATCAGAGGATTAATTAGAAGATCAATCAATCAATCAGAGGATCAATCAGACAATCATTCAGAGGATCAATCAGAGGGTCAATTAGAGAAATCTATCAGAGGATCAATTCGAGAGTCAATCAGAGAATCAATTAGAGAATCAATCAGAGGATCAATCAGAGAATCAATCAGTGAATCAATCAGAGAATCAATCAGAGGGTCAATCAGAGGGTCAATCAGGGAATCAATCAGAGGATCAGTCTGAGAATCAATCAGAGTATCAATCAGAGAATTAATTAGAAGGTCAATCAGAAGATCAATCAATCTATCAGTGGATCAATCAGTGGATCAATTAGAGGATCAATCAATCAATCAGAGGATCAGTCAGTGGATCAATCAAAGGATCAATCAGATAATCAATGAGATAATCAATCAGAAGATCAATCAATCTATCAGAGGATCAATCAGAGGATCAATCAGAGAATCTATCAGACAATTAATCAGAGGATTAATCAGAGAATCAATCAGAGGATCAATCAGAGTATCAGGGGATCAATCAGAGAATCAATCAGAGGATTAATTAGAGAATCAATCAGAGGATCAGAGGGTCAATCAGAGAATCAATCAGAAAATCAATCAGTTATTAATCAGAGAATCAATCAGAGGATTAATTAGAGAATCAATCAGAGGATCAATCAGAGGATCAATCAGAGGATTAATCAGATAATCAATCAGAGGATCAATCAGATAATCAATCAGAATCAATCATAGGATCAATCAAACAATCAATCAGAGGATCAATCAGAGGATCAATCAGAGAATCAATCAGACAATCACTCAGAGGATCAATCAGAGGGTCAATCAGAGGGTGAATCAGAGAATCAATTAGAGAATCAATCAGAATATCAATTAGAGGGTCAATCAGAGAATCAATTAGAGAATCACACAGAGGATCAATCAGAGGATTAATCAGAGAATCAATCAGAGGGGCAATCAGAGAATCAATTAGAGAATCAACTAGAGGGTCAATCAGAGGGTCAATCAGAGAGTCAATCAGAGAGTCAATCAGAGAATCAATCAGAGTATCAATCAGAGTATCAATCAGAGAATCATTTAGAGGGTCAATCAGGTAATCTATTAGAGATCACTCAGAGGATCAATCAGAGAGTCAATTAGAGAATCAATCAGAGGATCAATCACAGAATCAATCAGAGAATAAATCAGAGAATCAATCAGAGGATCAATCAGAGAATCAATCAGATAATCAATCAGAGGATCAATCAGAGAACCAATTAGAGCATCAATCAGAAGATCAATCAGAGAATCAATCAGACAATCAATCAGAGGATCAATCAGAGAATCAATCAGAGGTCGAGTGAGATGATTAATTATTGGATCAATCAGACAAGCAATCAGATACTTAATCAGTGAATCAATGAGACAATCAATCAGAAAATCAATTAGAGGATCAATCAGAGAATGAATCAGAGGATCAATTAGAGGGCCATGAAATCAATCAGTGAATCAATCAGAGAATCAATCAGAGGATAAATCAAAGACTCAATCAGTGGATCAATCAGAGGATAAATCAGAAAATCAATCAGATGATTAATTAGAGAATCAATCAGAGGATCAATCAGAGGAACAGTCAGATAATCAATCAGAGGATCAATCAGAGGATTAATTAGAAGATCAATCAATCAATCAGAGGATCAATCAGAGGATCATTCAGAGGATCAATCAGAGAATCAATCAGAGGGTTAATTAGAGAATCAATCAGAGGATCAATCAGAGGATCAGAGGATCAATCAGAGAATCAATCAGAGAATCAATCACAGGATCAATCAATCAGAGGATCAATCAGAGGATCAATCAGAGTATCAATCAGAGAATCAATCAGAGAATCAATTATAGGATCAAACAGAGAATCAATTAGAGAATCACTCAGAGGATTAATCAGAGGATCAGACAAAGAATCAATCAGAGAATCAATCAGAGGATCAATCAGAGGATCAATCAGAAAATCAATCAGAGTATCAATCAGAGAATCAATCAGACAATCAATCAGAAGATCAATCAATCTATCAGAGGATCAATCAGAGGATCAATCAGAGAATTAATTAGACAATCAATCAGAGGATTAATCAGAGAATCAATCAGAGGATCAATCAGAGGATCAGGGGAACAATCAGAGAATCAATCAGAGGATTAATTAGAGAATCAATCAGAGGATCAATCAGAGGATCAGAGGATCAATCAGAGAACCAATCAGAAAATCAATCAGTAATTAATCAGAGAATCAATCAGTGGATTAATTAGAGAATCAATCAGAGGATCAATCAGAGGATCAATCAGAGGATTAATCAGAGAATCAATCAGAGGATCAATCAGATAATCAATCGGAATGAATCAGAGGATCAATCAAACAATTAATCAGAGGATCAATCAGAGAATCAATCAGAGAATCAATCAGAGGATTAATCAGAGAATCAATCAGAGGATCAATCAGAGGATCAGGGGATCAATCAGAGAATCAATCAGAGGATTAATCATGGAAACAATCAGAGGATCAATCAGAGGATCAGAGGGTCAATCAGAGAATCAATCAGAGAATCAATCAGAGGATCAATCAGAGGACCAATCAGAGAATCAATCAGAGTATCAATCAGAGAATCAATCAGAGGATCAATCAGAGAATCAATCAGAGGATCAATCAGAGGATCAGGGGATCAATCAGAGAATCAATCAGAGGATTAATTATGGAAACAATCAGAGGATCAATCAGAGGATCAGAGGGTCAATCAGAGAAGCAATCAGAGAATCAATCAGAGGATCAATCAGAGGACCAATCAGAGAATCAATCAGAGTATCAATCAGAGAATCAATCAGAGGATCAATCAGAGGATCAATCAGAGAATCAATCAGTGAATCAATCAGGGGATCAATCAGAGAATCAATCAGAGGATTAATTATGGAAACAATCAGGGGATCAATCAGAGGGTCAGAGGGTCAATCAGAGAATCAATCAGAGAATCAATCAGAGGATCAATCAGAGGACCAATCAGAGAATCAATCAGAGTATCAATCAGAGAATCAATCAGAGGATCAATCAGAGGATCAATCAGAGAATCAATCAGTGAATCAATCAGAGGATTAATCAGAGAATCAATCAGAGGATTAATTATAGAATCAATCAGAGGATCAATCAGGGGATCAATCTGAGGATTAATCAGTGAATCAATCATAGGATCAATCAGAGGATCAATCAGAGAATCGAGCAGATGGTCAATCAGACAATCACTCAGAGGATCAATCAGAGGTTAAATCAGAGGATCAATCAGAAAATAAAACAGAGGGCAATCAGACGAATGAATCAGAGGATCAATCAGAGTATCACTCAAACAATCAATCAGAGGATCAATCAGAGGATCAATCTGAGAATCAATCGTAGAATCAATCAGAGGATCAGTCAGAGAATCAATCAGAGAATCAATTAGAGGGTCTGAAATTCAATCAGAGAATCAATCAGAGAATCAATCAGACGAATGAATCAGAGGATCAATCAAACAATCAATCAGAGGATCAATCAGAGGATCAATCAGAGGATCAATCAGTGGATCAATTAGAGGATCAATCAATCAATCAGAGGATCAGTCAGCGGATCAATCAGAGGATCAATCAGAGAATCAATCAGACAATCAATCAGAAGATCAATCAATCTATCAGAGGATCAATCCGAGGAACAATCAAAGAATCAATCAGACAATCAATCAGAGGATTAATCAGAGAATCGATCAGAGGATCAATCAGCGGATCAGGGGATCAATCAGAGAATCAATCCGAGGATTAATTAGAGAATCAATCAGAGGATCAATCAGAGGATCAGAGGATCAATCAGAGAATCAATCAGAGAATCAATCAGATAATTAATCAGAGAATCAATTAGAGGATTCACTAGATAATCAATCAGAGGATCAATCAGAGGATCAATCAGAGGATTAATCAGAGAATCAATCAGAGGATCAATCAGAGGATCAATCAGAGAATCAATCAGAGACTCAATCAGACAATCATTCAGAGGATCAATCAGAGAGTCAATTAGAGAATCTATCAGAGGATCAATTAGAGAGTCAATCAGAGAATCAATTAGAGAATCAATCAGAGGATCAATCAGAGGGTCAATCAGAGAATCAATCAGAGGGTCAATCAGAGGGTCAATCAGAGAATCAATCAGAGGATCAGTCTGAGAATCAATCAGAGTATCAATCAGAGAATTAATTAGAAGGTCAATCAGAAGATCAATCAATCTATCAGAGGATCAATCAGTGGATCAATTAGAGGATCAATCAATCAATCAGAGGATCAGTAAGAGGATCAATCAGAGGATCAATCAGAGAATCAATGAGACAATCAATCAGAAGATCAATCAATCTATCAGAGGATCAATCAGAGAATCAATTAGAGGATCAATCAGAGAATCAATCAGACAATCAATCAGAGGATTAATCAGAGAATCAATCAGAGGATCAATCAGAGGATCAGGGGATCAATCAGAGAATCAATCAGAGGATTAACTAGAGAATCAATCAGAGGATCGATCAGAGGATCAATCGGAGAATCAATCATAAAATCAATCAGTAATTAATCAGAGAATCAATCAGAGGACTAATCAGAGAATCAATCAGAGGATCAATCAGATAATCAATCAGAATGAATCAGAGGTCAATCAAACAATCAATCAGAGGATCAATCAGAGGATCAATCAGAGAATCAATCAGACAATCACTCAGAGGATCAATCAGAGGGTCAATCAGAGGGTCAATCAGAGAATCAATTAGAGAATAATTCAGAATATCAATTAGAGGGTTAATCAGAGAATCAATTAGAGAATCACACAGAGGATAAATCAGAGGATTAATCAGAGAATCAATCAGAGGGGCAATCAGAGAATCAATTACAGAATCAACTAGAGGGTCAATCAGAGGGTCAATCAGAGAATCAATCAGAGAGTCAATCAGAGAATCAATCAGAGTATCAATTAGAGTATCAACAGAGAATCATTTAGAGGGTCAATCAGAGAATCTATTAGAGATCACTCAGAGGATCAATCAGAGAGTCAATTAGAGAATCAATCAGAGTATCAATCAGAGAATCAATCAGAGGATCGGTCAGAGGATCAATCAGAGAATCAATCAGTGAATCAATCAGAGGATTAATCAGAGAATCAATCAGAGGATTAATTAGAGAATCAATCAGAGGATCAATCAGAGGATCAATCAGAGGATTAATCAGTGAATCAATCAGAGAATCAATCAGAGTATCAATCAGAGAATCAATCAGACAATCAATCAGAAGATCAATCAATCTATCAGAGGATCAATCAGAGGATCAATCAGAGAATCAATTAGACAATCAATCAGAGGATTAATCAGAGAATCAATCAGAAGATCAATCAGAGGATCAGGGGATCAATCAGAGAATCAATCAGAGGATTAATTAGAGAATCAATCAGAGGATCAATCAGAGGATCAGAGGATCAATCAGAGAATCAATCAGAAAATCAATCAGTAATTAATCAGAGAATCAATCAGAGGATTAATTAGAGAATCAATCAGAGGATCAATCAGAGGATCAATCAGAGGATTAATCAGAGAATCAATCAGAGGATCAATCAGATAATCAATCAGAATGAATCAGAGGATCAATCAAACAATTAATCAGAGGATCAGTAAGAGGATCAATCAGAGGATCAATCAGAGAATCAATGAGACAATCAATCAGAAGATCAATCAATCTATCAGAGGATCAATCAGAGAATCAATTAGAGGATCAATCAGAGAATCAATCAGAGAATCAATCAGAGGATTAATCAGAGAATCAATCAGAGGATCAATCAGAGGATCAGGGGATCAATCCGAGAATCAATCAGAGGATTAATTATGGAAACAATCAGGGGATCAATCAGAGGATCAGAGGGTCAATCAGAGAATCAATCAGAGAATCAATCAGAGGATCAATCAGAGGACCAATCAGAGAATCAATCAGAGGATCAATCAGAGGATCAATCAGAGAATCAATCAGTGAATCAATCAGAGGATTAATCAGAGAATCAATCAGAGGATTAATTAGAGAAGCAATCAGAGGATCAATCTGAGGATTAATCAGATGGTCAATCGGACAATCACTCAGAGGATCAATCAGAGGATAAATCAGAGGATCAATCAGTCAGAGGAGCAATCAGAAAATCAAACAGAGGTCAATCAGACGAATGAATCAGAGGATCAATCAGAGTATCACTCAAACAATCAATCAGAGGATCAATCAGAGGATCAATTAGAGGATCAATCTGAGAATCAATCGGAGAATCAATCAGAGGATCAGTCAGAGAATCAATCAGAGAATCAATTAGAGGGTCTGAAATTCAATCAGAGAATCAATCAGAGAATCAATCAGACGAATGAATCAGAGGATCAATCAAACAATCAATCAGAGGATCAATCAGAGGATCAATCAGAGGATCAATCAGTGGATCAATTAGAGGATCAATCAATCAATCAGAGGATCAGTCAGCGGATCAATCAGAGGATCAATCAGAGAATCAATCAGACAATCAATCAGAAGATCAATCAATCTATCAGAGGATCAATCAGAGGAACAATCAAAGAATCAATCAGACAATCAATCAGAGGATTAATCAGAGAATCGATCAGAGGATCAATCAGAGGATCAGGGGATCAATCAGAGAATCAATCAGAGGATTAATTAGAGAATCAATCAGAGGATCAATCAGAGGATCAGAGGATCAATCAGAGAATCAATCAGAGAATCAATCAGATAATTAATCAGAGAATCAATTAGAGGATTCACTAGATAATCAATCAGAGGATCAATCAGAGGATTAATCAGAGAATCAATCAGAGGATCAATCAGTTGATCAATCAGAGAATCAATCAGAGACTCTATCAGACAATCATTCAGAGGATCAATCATAGGATCAATTAGAGAATCTATCAGAGGATCAATTAGAGAGTCAATCAGAGGGTCAATCAGAGAATCAATCAGAGGGTCAATCAGAGGGTCAATCAGAGAATCAATCAGAGGATAAGTCTGAGAATCAATCAGAGTATCAATCAGAGAATTAATTAGAAGGTCAATCAGAAGATCAATCAATCTATCAGAGGATCAATCAGTGGATCAATTAGAGGATCAATCAATCAATCAGAGGATCAGTAAGAGGATCAATCAGAGGATCAATCAGAGAATCAATGAGACAATCAATCAGAAGATCAATCAATCTATCAGAGGATCAATCAGAGAATCAATCAGAGGATCAATCAGAGAATCAATCAGACAATCAATCAGAGGATTAATCATTGAATCAATCAGAGGATCAATCAGAGGATCAGGGGATCAATCAGAGAATCAATCAGAGGATTAATTAGAGAATCAATCAGAGGATCAATCAGAGGATCAATCGGAGAATCAATCAGAGGATCAATCAGATAATCAATCAGAGGATCAATCAGAGGATTAATTAGAGAATCAATCAGAGGATCAATCAGGGGATCAATCAGAGGACTAATCAGAGAATCAATCAGAGGATCAATCAGATAATCAATCAGAATGAATCAGAGGTCAATCAAACAATCAATCAGAGGATCAATCAGAGGATCAATCAGAGAATCAATCAGACAATCACTCAGAGGATCAATCAGAGGGTCAATCAGAGGGTCAATCAGAGAATCAATTAGAGAATAATTCAGAATATCAATTAGAGGGTTAATCAGAGAATCAATTAGAGAATCACACAGAGGATAAATCAGAGGATTAATCAGAGAATCAATCAGAGGGGCAATCAGAGAATCAATTACAGAATTAACTAGAGGGTCAATCAGAGGGTCAATCAGAGAATCAATCAGAGAGTCAATCAGAGAATCAATCAGAGTATCAATTAGAGTATCAACAGAGAATCATTCAGAGGGTCAATCAGAGAATCTATTAGAGATCACTCAGAGGATCAATCAGAGAGTCAATTAGAGAATCAATCAGAGTATCAATCAGAGAATCAATCAGAGGATCAGTCAGAGGATCAATCAGAGAATCAATCAGTGAATCAATCAGAGGATCAATCAGAGGATCAATCAGAGGATTAATCAGTGAATCAATCAGAGGATCAATCAGAGGATCAATCAGAGGATCAATCAGAGGATTAATCAGTGAATCAATCAGAGGATCAATCAGAGGATCAATCAGAGAATCAATCAGATGGTCAATCAGACAATCACTCAGAGGATCAATCAGAGGGTCTATCAGAGGGTCAATCAGAGAATCAATCAGAGAATCAATTAGAGAATCAATCAGAGGATCAATCAGAGGGTCAGAAAATAAATTAATGAATAAATCAGAGAATCAATCAGACGAATGAATCAGTGGATCAATCAAACAATCAATCAGAGGATCAATCAGAGGATCAATCAGAGGATCAATCAAACAATCAGTCAGAGGATCAATCAGAGTATCAATCAGAGGATCAATCTGAGAATCAATCGGAGAATCAATCAGAGGAGCAATCAGAGAATCAATCAGACGAATCAATCAGAGGATCAATCAAACAATCAATCAGAGGATCAATCAGAGGATTAATCAGAGAATCAATCAGACAATCACTCAGAGGATCAATCAGCGGGTCAATCAGAGGGTCAATCAGAGAATCAATTAGAGAACCAATCAGAATATCAATTAGAGGGTCAATCAGAGAATCAATTAGAGAATCACACAGAGGATCAATCAGAGGATTAATCAGAGAACCAATCAGAGGGGCAATCAGAGAATCAATTAGAAAATCAACCAGAGGGTCAATCAGAGGGTCAATCAGAGAATCAATCAGAGTATCAATCAGAGGATCAATCAATCAATCAGAGCATCAATCAGAGTATCAATCAGAGTATCAATCAGAGAATCAATTAGAGCGTCAATCAGAGAATCTATTAGAGAATCACTCAGAGGATCAGTCAGAGAGTCAATTAGAGAATCAATCAGAGGATCAATCAGAGAATCAATCAGAGAATAAATCAGAGAATCAATCAGAGGATCAATCAGAGAATCAATCAGATAATCTATCAGAGGATCAATCAGAGAACCAATTAGAGCATCAATCAGAAGATCAATCAGAGAATCAATCAGAGAATCAATCAGAGGATCAATCAGAGAATCAATCAGAGGTCGAGTGAGATAATTAATTATTGGATCAATCAGAGAAGCAATCAGATATTTAATCAGTGAATCAATGAGACAATCAATCTGAAAATCAATTAGACGATCAATCAGAGAATGAATCAGAGGATCAATTAGAGGGCCATAAAATCAATCAGTGAATCAATCAGAGAATCAATCAGAGGATAAATCAGAGACTCAATCAGTGGATCAATCAGAGGATCAATCAGAATATCAATCAGATGATTAATTAGAGAATCAATCAGAGGATCAATCAAAGGAACAGTCAGAGAATCAATCAGAGGATCAATCAGAGAATTAATTAGAAGATCAATCAATCAATCAGAGGATCAATCATAGAATCAATCAGAGAATCAATTATAGGATCATTCAGAGAATCAATTAGAGAATCACTCAGAGGATCAATCAGAGGATCAGACAGAGAATCAATCAGAGAATCAATCAGAGGATCAATCAGAGGATCAATCAGAGAATCAATCAGAGTATCAATCATAGAATCAATGAGACAATCAATCAGAAGATCAATCAATCTATCAGAGGATCAATCAGAGAATCAATCAGAGGATCAATCAGAGAATCAATCAGACAATCAATCAGAGGATTAATCAGAGAATCAATCAGAGGATCAATCAGAGGATCAGGGGATCAATCAGAGAATCAATCAGAGGATTAACTAGAGAATCAATCAGAGGATCGATCTGAGGATCAATCGGAGAATCAATCATAAAATCAATCAGTAATTAATCAGAGAATCAATCAGAGGACTTATCAGAGAATCAATCAGAGGATCAATCAGATAATCAATCAGAATGAATCAGAGGTCAATCAAACAATCAATCAGAGGATCAATCAGAGGATCAATCAGAGAATCAATCAGACAATCACTCAGAGGATCAATCAGAGGGTCAATCAGAGAATCAATTAGAGAATAATTCAGAATATCAATTAGAGGGTTAATCAGAGAATCAATTAGAGAATCACACAGAGGATAAATCAGAGGATTAATCAGAGAATCAATCAGAGGGGCAATCAGAGAATCAATTACAGAATCAACTAGAGGGTCAATCAGAGGGTCAATCAGAGAATCAATCAGAGAGTCAATCAGAGAATCAATCAGAGTATCAATTAGAGTATCAACAGAGAATCATTTAGAGGGTCAATCAGAGAATCTATTAGAGATCACTCAGAGGATCAATCAGAGAGTCAATTAGAGAATCAATCAGAGTATCAATCAGAGAATCAATCAGAGGATCGGTCAGAGGATCAATCAGAGAATCAATCAGTGAATCAATCAGAGGATTAATCAGAGAATCAATCAGAGGATTAATTAGAGAATCAATCAGAGGATCAATCAGAGGAACAATCAGAGGATCAATCAGATAATCAATCAGAATGAATCAGAGGTCAATCAAACAATCAATCAGAGGATCAATCAGAGGATCAATCAGAGAATCAATCAGACAATCACTCAGAGGATCAATCAGAGGGTCAATCAGAGAATCAATTAGAGAATAATTCAGAATATCAATTAGAGGGTTAATCAGAGAATCAATTAGAGAATCACACAGAGGATAAATCAGAGGATTAATCAGAGAATCAATCAGAGGGGCAATCAGAGAATCAATTACAGAATCAACTAGAGAATCAATCAGAGTATCAATCAGAGAATCAATCAGAGGATCAATCAGATAATCAATCAGAATGAATCAGAGGTCAATCAAACAATCAATCAGAGGATCAATCAGAGGATCAATCAGAGAATCAATCAGACAATCACTCAGAGGATCAATCAGAGGGTCAATCAGAGAATCAATTAGAGAATAATTCAGAATATCAATTAGAGGGTTAATCAGAGAATCAATCAGAGAATCAATCAGTGAATCAATCAGAGGATTAATCAGAGAATCAATCAGAGGATTAATTAGAGAATCAATCAGAGGATCAATCAGAGGAACAATCAGAGGATTAATCAGTGAATCAATCAGAGAATCAATCAGAGTATCAATCAGAGAATCAATCAGACAATCAATCAGAAGATCAATCAATCTATCAGAGGATCAATCAGAGGATCAATCAGAGAATCAATTAGACAATCAATCAGAGGATTAATCAGAGAATCAATCAGAAGATCAATCAGAGGATCAGGGGATCAATCAGAGAATCAATCAGAGGATTAATTAGAGAATCAATCAGAGGATCAATCAGAGGATCAGAGGATCATTCAGAGAATCAATCAGAAAATCAATTAGTAATTAATCAGAGAATCAATCAGAGGATTAATTAGAGAATCAATCAGAGGATCAATCAGAGGATCAATCAGAGGATTAATCAGAGAATCAATCAGAGGATCAATCAGATAATCAATCAGAATGAATCAGAGGATCAATCAAACAATTAATCAGAGGATCAATCAGAGAATCAATCAGAGAATCAATCAGAGGATTAATCAGAGAATCAATCAGAGGATCAATCAGAGGATCAGGGGATCAATCAGAGAATCAATCAGAGGATTAATTATGGAAACAATCAGGGGATCAATCAGAGGATCAGAGGGTCAATCAGAGAATCAATCAGAGAATCAATCAGAGGATCAATCAGAGGACCAATCAGAGAATCAATCAGAGGATCAATCAGAGGATCAATCAGAGAATCAATCAGTGAATCAATCAGAGGATTAATCAGAGAATCAATCAGAGGATTAATTAGAGAAGCAATCAGAGGATCAATCAGAGGATCAATCTGAGGATTAATCAGATGGTCAATCGGACAATCACTCAGAGGATCAATCAGAGGATAAATCAGAGGATCAATCAGTCAGAGGAGCAATCAGAAAATCAAACAGAGGTCAATCAGACGAATGAATCAGAGGATCAATCAGAGTATCACTCAAACAATCAATCAGAGGATCAATCAGAGGATCAATTAGAGGATCAATCTGAGAATCAATCGGAGAATCAATCAGAGGATCAATCAGAGAATCAATCAGAGAATCAATTAGAGGGTCTGAAATTCAATCAGAGAATCAATCAGAGAATCAATCAGATGAATGAATCAGAGGATCAATCAAACAATCAATCAGAGGATCAATCGGAGGATCAATCAGAGGATCAATCAGAGGATCAATTAGAGGATCAATCAATCAATCAGAGGATCAGTCAGCGGATCAATCAGAGGATCAATCAGAGGATTAATCAGAGAATCAATCAGAGGATGAATCAGCGGATCAATCAGAGAATCAAGCAGAAGGTCAATCAGACAATCACTCAGAGGATCAATCAGAGGATAAATCAGAGGATCAATCAGTCAGAGGATAAATCAGAAAATAAAACAGAGGGCAATCAGACGAATGAATCAGAGGATCAATCAGAGTATCAGTCAAACAATCAATCAGAGGATCAATCAGAGGATCAATTAGAGGATCAATCTGAGAATCAATCGGAGAATCAATCAGAGGATCAGTCAGAGAATCAATCAGAGAATCAATTAGAGGGTCTGAAATTCAATCAGAGAATCAATCAGAGAATCAATCAGACGAATGAATCAGAGGATCAATCAAACAATCAATCAGAGGATCAATCAGAGGATCAATCAGAGGATCAATCAGAGGATCAATCAGTGGATCAATTAGAGGATCAATCAATCAATCAGAGGATCAGTCAGCGGATCAATCAGAGGATCAATCAGAGAATCAATCAGACAATCAATCAGAAGATCAATCAATCTATCAGAGGATCAATCAGAGGAACAATCAAAGAATCAATCAGACAATCAATCAGAGGATTAATCAGAGAATCGATCAGAGGATCAATCAGAGGATCAGGGGATCAATCAGAGAATCAATCAGAGGATTAATTAGAGAATCAATCAGAGGATCAATCAGAGGATCAGAGGATCAATCAGAGAATCAATCAGAGAATCAATCAGATAATTAATCAGAGAATCAATTAGAGGATTCACTAGATAATCAATCAGAGGATCAATCAGAGGATTAATCAGAGAATCAATCAGAGGATCAATCAGTTGATCAATCAGAGAATCAATCAGAGACTCAATCAGACAATCATTCAGAGGATCAATCAGAGGGTCAATTAGAGAATCTATCAGAGGATCAATTAGAGAGTCAATCAGAGGGTCAATCAGAGAATCAATCAGAGGGTCAATCAGAGGGTCAATCAGAGAATCAATCAGAGGATAAGTCTGAGAATCAATCAGAGTATCAATCAGAGAATTAATTAGAAGGTCAATCAGAAGATCAATCAATCTATCAGAGGATCAATCAGTGGATCAATTAGAGGATCAATCAATCAATCAGAGGATCAGTAAGAGGATCAATCAGAGGATCAATCAGAGAATCAATGAGACAATCAATCAGAAGATCAATCAATCTATCAGAGGATCAATCAGAGAATCAATCAGAGGATCAATCAGAGAATCAATCAGACAATCAATCAGAGGATTAATCAGAGAATCAATCAGAGGATCAATCAGAGGGGCAATCAGAGAATCAATTACAGAATTAGCTAGAGGGTCAATCAGAGGGTCAATCAGAGAATCAATCAGAGAGTCAATCAGAGAATCAATCAGAGTATCAATTAGAGTATCAACAGAGAATCATTCAGAGGGTCAATCAGAGAATCTATTAGAGATCACTCAGAGGATCAATCAGAGAGTCAATTAGTGAATCAATCAGAGTATCAATCAGAGAATCAATCAGAGGATCAGTCAGAGGATCAATCAGAGAATCAATCAGTGAATCAATCAGCGGATTAATCAGAGAATCAATCAGAGGATTAATTAGAGAATCAATCAGAAGATCAATCAGAGGATCAATCAGAGGAGTAATCAGTGAATCAATCAGAGGATCAATCAGAGGATCAATCAGAGAACCAATCAGATGGTCAATCAGACAATCACTCAGAGGATCAATCAGAGGATAAATCAGAGGATCAATCAGTCAGAGGATCAATCAGAAAATCAAACAGAGGTCAATCAGATGAATGAATCAGAGGATCAATCAGAGTATCACTCAAACAATCAATCAGAGGATCAATCAGAGGATCAATTAGAGGATCAATCTGAGAATCAATCGGAGAATCAATCAGAGAATCAATCAGAGGATCAAAAAGAGGATCAATCAGAGAATCAATCAGAGTATCAATCAGAGAATCAATCAGAGAATCAATCAGAGGATCAATCAGAGGATTAATTAGAGAATCAATCAGAGGATCAGAGGATCAATCAGAGAATCAATCAGTGAATCAATCAGAGGATCAATCAGAGGATCAATCAGAGAATCAATCAGATGGTCAATCAGACAATCACTCAGAGGATCAATCAGAGGATAAATCAGAGGATCAATCAGTCAGAGGATCAATCAGAAAATCAAACAGAGGTCAATCAGACGAATGAATCAGAGGATCAATCAGAGTATCACTCAAACAATCAATCAGAGAATCAATCAGAGGATCAAAAAGAGGATCAATCAGAGAATCAATCAGAGTATCAATCAGAGAATCAATCAGAGAATCAATCAGAGGATCAATCAGAGGATTAATTAGAGAATCAATCAGAGGATCAGAGGATCAATCAGAGAATCAATCAGTGAATCAATCAGGGGATTAATCAGAGAATCAATCAGATGATTAATTAGAGAATCAATCAGAGGATCAATCAGAGAATCAATCAGAGGGTAAATCAGACAATCACTCAGAGGATAAACCAGAGGATCAATCAGAGGATCAATCAGAGGATCAATCAGAGGGTCAATCAGACAATCACTCAGAGGATCAATCAGAGGGTCAATCAGAGGGTCAATCAGAGAATCAATCAGAGAATCAATTAGAGAATCAATCAGAGGATCAATCAGAGGGTCAGAAAATAAATTAATGAATAAATCAGAGAATCAATCAGACTAATGAATCAGTGGATCAATCAAACAATCAATCAGAGGATCAATCAGAGGATCAATCAGAGGATCAATCAGAGGATCAATCAGAGTATCAATCAGAGGATCAATCTGAGAATCAATCGGAGAATCAATCAGAGGAGCAATCAGAGAATCAATCAGACGAATGAATCAGAGGATCAATCAAACAATCAATCAGAGGATCAATCAGAGGATTAATCAGAGAATCAATCAGACAATCACTCAGAGGATCAATCAGCGGGTCAATCAGAGGGTCAATCAGAGAATCAATTAGAGAACCAATCAGAATATCAATTAGAGGGTCAATCAGAGAATCAATTAGAGAATCACACAGAGGATCAATCAGAGGATTAATCAGAGAATCAATCAGAGGGGCAATCAGAGAATCAATTAGAAAATCAACCAGAGGGTCAATCAGAGGGTCAATCAGAGAATCAATCAGAGTATCAATCAGAGGATCAATCAATCAATCAGAGCATCAATCAGAGTATCAATCAGAGTATCAATCAGAGAATCAATTAGAGCGTCAATCAGAGAATCTATTAGAGAATCACTCAGAGGATCAATCAGAGAGTCAATTAGAGAATCAATCAGAGGATCAATCAGAGAATCAATCAGAGAATAAATCAGAGAATCAATCAGAGGATCAATCAGGGAATCAATCAGATAATCTATCAGAGGATCAATCAGAGAACCAATTAGAGCATCAATCAGAAGATCAATCAGAGAATCAATCAGAGAATCAATCAGAGGATCAATCAAAGAATCAATCAGAGGTCGAGTGAGATAATTAATTATTGGATCAATCAGAGAAGCAATCAGATACTTAATCAGTGAATCAATGAGACAATCAATCTGAAAATCAATTAGAGGATCAATCAGAGAATGAATCAGAGGATCAATTAGAGGGCCATAAAATCAATCAGTGAATCAATCAGAGAATCAATCAGAGGATAAATCAGAGACTCAATCAGTGGATCAATCAGAGGATCAATCAGAAAATCAATCAGATGATTAATTAGAGAATCAATCAGAGGATCAATCAAAGGGACAGTCAGAGAATCAATCAGAGGATCAATCAGAGAATTGATTAGAAGATCAATCAATCAATCAGAGGATCAATCATAGAATCAATCAGAGAATCAATTATAGGATCAATCAGAGAATCAATTAGAGAATCACTCAGAGGATCAATCAGAGGATCAGACAGAGAATCAATCAGAGAATCAATCAGAGGATCAATCAGAGGATCAATCAGAGAATCAATCAGAGTATCAATCAGAGAATCAATCAGATAATCAATCAAAGGATCAATCAGAGGATTAATTAGAGAATCAATCAGAGGATCAGAGGATCAATCAGAGAATCAATCAGTGAATCAATCAGGGGATTAATCAGAGAATCAATCAGAGGATTAATTAGAGAATCAATCAGAGAATCAATCAGAGGATAAACCAGAGGATCAATCAGAGGATCAATTAATCAATCAGAGGATCAATCAGAGGGTCAATCAGACAATCTCTCAGAGGATCAATCAGAGGATCAATCAGAGGATCAATCAGAGGATAAATCAGAGACTCAATCAGTGGATCAATCAGAGGATCAATCAGAGAATTAATCAGAGGGTTAATTAGAAAATCAATCAGAGGATCAATCAGGGAATCAATCAGAGGATCAATCAGAGGAGCAATCAGAGAATCAATCAGAGGGTCAATCAGGCAATCACTCAGAGCATCAATCAGAGGGTCAATTAGACGATCAATCAATCAATAAGTGGGTCAATCATAGAATCAATTGGAGAATCACTCAGAGGATCAATCAGAGGATCAATCAGAGGAACAGTCAGAGAATCAATCAGAGGATCAATCAGAGGATTAATTAGAAGATCAATCAGAGGATCAATCAGAGAATCAATCAGAATACCAATCAGAGTATCAATCAGAGGATCAATCAGAGGGTCAATCAGACAATCACTCAGAGGATATACCAGAGGATCAATCAGAGGATCAATTAATCATCAGAGGATCAATCAGAGGGTCAATCAGAGTACCAATCAGAGTATCAATCAGAGGATCAATCAGAGGGTCAATCAGACAATAACTCAGAGGATCAATCAGAGGGTCAATCAGAGGGTCAATCAGAGAATCAATTAGAGAATCAATCAGAGGCTCAATCAGAGGTTCAGAAAATAAATTAATGAATCAATCAGAGAATCAACCAGACTATCAATCAGAGGATCAATCAATCAGAGGATCAATCAGAAAATCAAACAGAGGGTCAATCAGACGAATGAATCAGTGGATCAATCAGAGTATCAATCAAACAATCAGTCAGAGGATCAATCAGAGGATCAATCAGAGGATCAATCAGACGAATGAATCAGAGGATCAATCAGAGTATCAATCAAACAATCAATCAGAGGATCAATCAGAGGATCAATCAGAGGATCAATTAGAGGACCAATCAATCAATCAGAGGATCAGTCAGAGGATCAATCAGAGGATCAATCAGCTAATCAATCAGACAATTATATCAGAGGATCAATCAATCTATCAGAGGATCAATCATAGGATCATTCAGAGGATCAAACTGAGAATCAATCAGACAATCAATCAGAAGTTCAATCAATCAATTAGAGGATCAATCAGAGGATCAATCAGAGAATCAATCAGAGGATCAACCAGATAATCAATCAGAATCAATCAGAGGATCAATCAGAGAATCAATCAAACATTCAATCTGAGGATCGATCAGAGGATCAATCAGAGACACAATCGGAGAATAAATCAGAGGACCAATCAATCAATCAGTGGATCAATCAGAGGATCAATCAGAGGATCTATCAGAGAATCAATCAGACAATCAATCAGAGGATCAATCAATCAATCAGGGGATCAATCAGAGAATCTATCAGTGGATCAATCAGAGAATCAATCAGAGGATCAATGACAGGATCAATCAGAGAATCAATTTGGAGAAGCAATCAGAGGATCAATCAGAGGTTGAATCAGAGAATCAATCAGAGGCGCTATCAGAGAATCAATTAGAGAATCAATCAGGGGGTCAATCAGAGGGTCAACAGAGAATCAATCAGAGGGCCAAACAGAGAATCAATTAGAGAATCACTCATAGGATCAATCAGAGGACCAGTCAGAGAATCGATCAGAATATCAATCAGAGAAGCAATTAGAAAATCCATCCGCGAATCAATTAGAGAATCACTCAGATGATCAATCAGCGGATCAGTCAGAGTATCAATCAGAGAATCAATTAGAGAACCACACAGAGGAGCAATCAGAGGTTGAATCAGAGAATCAATCAGAGGGGCAATCAGAGAATCAATTAGAGAATCAATCAGGGGGTCAATCAGAGGATCTGTCAGAGAATCGATCAGAGTATCAATCAGAGAATCAATTAGAAGGTCAATCAGAGAATCAATTAGAGAATCACTCAGAGGATCAATCAGAGGATCTGTCAGAGAATCGATCAGAGTATCAATCAGAGAATCAATTAGAAGGTCAATCAGAGAATCAATTAGAGAATCACTCAGAGGATCAATCAGAGGATCAGTCAGAGAATCAATCAGACAATCAATCAGAGGATTAATCAGAGAATCGATCAGAGGGTCAATCAGAGGATCAGGGGATCAATCAGAGAATCAATCAGAGGATCAATGACAGGATCAATCAGAGAATCAATTTGGAGAAGCAATCAGAGGATCAATCAGAGGTTGAATCAGAGAATCAATCAGAGGCGCTATCAGAGAATCAATTAGAGAATCAATCAGGGGGTCAATCAGAGGGTCAACAGAGAATCAATCAGAGGGCCAAACAGAGAATCAATTAGAGAATCACTCATAGGATCAATCAGAGGACCAGTCAGAGAATCGATCAGAATATCAATCAGAGAAGCAATTAGAAAATCCATCCGCGAATCAATTAGAGAATCACTCAGATGATCAATCAGCGGATCAGTCAGAGTATCAATCAGAGAATCAATTAGAGAACCACACAGAGGAGCAATCAGAGGTTGAATCAGAGAATCAATCAGAGGGGCAATCAGAGAATCAATTAGAGAATCAATCAGGGGGTCAATCAGAGGATCTGTCAGAGAATCGATCAGAGTATCAATCAGAGAATCAATTAGAAGGTCAATCAGAGAATCAATTAGAGAATCACTCAGAGGATCAATCAGAGGATCTGTCAGAGAATCGATCAGAGTATCAATCAGAGAATCAATTAGAAGGTCAATCAGAGAATCAATTAGAGAATCACTCAGAGGATCAATCAGAGGATCAGTCAGAGAATCAATCAGACAATCAATCAGAGGATTAATCAGAGAATCGATCAGAGGGTCAATCAGAGGATCAGGGGATCAATCAGAGAATCAATCAGAGAATTAATCAGAGGGTTAATAAGAAAATCAATCAGAGGATCAATTAGAGAATCACTCAGAGGATCAATCAGAGGAACAGTCAGAGAAACAATCAGAGGTTTAATTAGAGAATCACTCAGAGGATCAATCAGAGAATCAATCAGAGAATCAATCAGAGAACCAATCAGTGAATCAATTAGAGGATCAATCCGAAGATCTATCAGTGAATCAATTAGAGGATCAATCCGAAGATCTATCAGAGAATCAATTAGAGGGTCAATCAGAGAATCAATTAGAGAATCACTCAGAGGATCAATCAGAGGAACAGTCAGAGAAACAATCAGAGGATTAATTAGAGAATCACTCAGAGGATCAATCAGAGGATCAATCAGAGGATCAAACAGGGAATCAATCAGATAATCAATCAGAGGATCAATCAGAGAATCAATTAGAGGATCAATCAGAAGATCAATCAGAGAATAAATCAGAGAATCAATCAGAGGATCAATCAGAGAATCAATCAGAGGATGTGTCAGAGAATTAATTAGTGGATCAATCAGAGAATCAATCAGAGAATTAATCAGTGAATCAATGAGACAACCAATCAGAAAATCAATTAGAGGATCAATCAGAGAATGAATCAGAGGATCAATTAGAGGGCCAGAAAATCAATCAGCGAATCAATCAGAGAATCAATCAGAGGATTAATCAGAGAATCAATCAGAGGATGAATCAGAGGATCAGAGGATCAATCAGAGAATCAATCAGAGGATTAATTAGAGAATCAATCAGAGGATCAATCAGAGGATCAGAGAATCAATCAGAGAATCAATCAGAAAATCAATCAGAGGATTAATCAGAGAATCAATCAGAGAATTAAGTTGAAAATCAATCAGAGGATCAATCAGAGGATCAATCAGAGAATCAATCAGAGGATCAATCAGAGGAGAAATCAGAGAATCAATCAGAGGGTCAATCAGACAATCACGCAGAGGATCAATCAGAGGGTCAATTAGAGGATCAATCAATCAATCAGAGGACCAATCAGAGTATCAATAAGAGTATCAATCAGAGGATCAATCAGAGAATCAATCAGAGGATTAATTAGAGAATCAATCAGAGGATCAATCAGAGGACCAATCAGAGGATCAGAGGAGCAATCAGAGAATCAATCAGGGTATCAATCAGAGGATCAGTCATAGAATCAATCAGAGGATCAATCAGAGAATCACTCAGAGGATCAATCAGAGGAACAGTCAGAGAATCAATCAGAGGTTCAATCAGAGGATTAATTAGAGAATCAATCAGAGGATCAATCAGAGGATCAAACAGAGGATCATGGATCAATCAGAGAATCAATCAGAGAATCAATCAGAGGATTAATCAGAGAATCAATCAGAGGATTAATTAGAGAATCAATCAGAGGATCAATCAGAGGATCAATCAGGAGATTAATCAAAGAATAAATTAGAGGATCAATCAGAGGATCAATCAGAGAATCAATCAGAGGGTCAATCAGACAATCACTCAGAGGAACAATCAGAGGGTCAATCAGATGGTCAATCAGAGAATCAATTAGATAATCAATCAGAGGATCAATCAGTGGATTAATTAAAGGATCAATCATTCAATCAGTGGATCAATCAGAGGATCAATCAGAGGATCAATCAGAGAATCAATCAGAGGATTAATTAGCGAATCAATCAGAGGATCAATCAGAGAATCAATTAGAGGATCAATCAGAGAATCACTCAGAGGATCAATCAGAGAATCAATCAGAGGATCAGTCAGAGAATCACTCAGAGGATCAATCAGAGAATCAATCAGAGGATCAATCAGAGAATCAATCAGAGAATCAATCAGAGAATCAATCAGAGAATCAATCAGAGAATCACTCAGAGGATCAATCAGAGAATCAATCAGAGAATCAATCAGAGAATCACTCAGAGGATCAATCAGAGAATCAATCAGAGGATCAGTCAGAGAATCAATCAGATGGTCAATCAGAGGATCAATCAGAGAATCAATTAGAGAATCACTCAGCGGATCAATCAGAGGGTCAGAAAATATATTAATCAATCAATCAGAGAATCATTCACACTATCAATCAGAGTATCAATCAAGCAATCAGAGGATCAATCAGAGGATCAATCAAAGGATCAATCTGAGAATCAATCTGAGAATCAATCAGAGGATCAATCAGAGAATCAATCAGAGAATCAATTAGAGGGCCAGAAAATCAATCAGTGAATCAATCAGAGAATCAATCAGAGGATTAATCAGAGGATCAATCACAGGATCAGAGGATCAATTAGAGAATCAATCAGATTATCAATCAGAGGATCAGCCAGAGAATCAATTAGATGGTCAATCAGAGAATCACTCAGAGGATCAATCAGAGGATCAATCAGAGATTCAATCAGAGGATTAATTAGGGAATCAATCAGAGGATCAATCAGAGGAACAGTCAGAGAAACAATCAGAGGTTTAATTAGAGAATCACTCAGAGGATCAATCAGAGGATCAATCAG
The DNA here is from genome assembly GCF_047496885.1 of Scyliorhinus torazame. Lineage (NCBI taxonomy): Eukaryota > Metazoa > Chordata > Chondrichthyes > Carcharhiniformes > Scyliorhinidae > Scyliorhinus > Scyliorhinus torazame. The sequence goes on from NW_027309007.1 coordinate 46,726, forward strand.
AGGATCAAACAGGGAATCAATCAGATAATCAATCAGAGGATCAATCAGAGAATCAATTAGAGGATCAATCAGAAGATCAATCAGAGAATAAATCAGAGAATCAATCAGAGGATCAATCAGAGAATCAATCAGAGGATGAGTCAGAGAATTAATTAGTGGGTCAATCAGAGAATCAATCAGAGAATTAATCAGTGAATCAATGAGACAATCAATCAGAAAATCAATTAGAGGACCAATCAGAGAATGAATCAGAGGATCAATTAGAGGGCCAGAAAATCAATCAGCGAATCAATCAGAGACTCAATCAGAGGATTAATCAGAGAATCAATCAGAGGATGAATCAGAGGATCAGAGGATCAATCAGAGAATCAATCAGAGGATTAATTAGAGAATCAATCAGAGGATCAATCAGAGGATCAGAGAATCAATCAGAGAATCAATCAGAAAATCAATCAGAGGATTAATCAGAGAATCAATCAGAGAATTAAGTCGAAAATCAATCAGAGGATCAATCAGAGGATCAATCAGAGAATCAATCAGAGGATCAATCAGAGGAGAAATCAGAGAATCAATCAGAGGATCAATCAGAGGATTAATTAGAGAATCAATCAGAGGATCAATCAGAGGGTCAGAAAATAAATTAATGAATAAATCAGAGAATCAATCAGACTAATGAATCAGTGGATCAATCAAACAATCAATCAGAGGATCAATCAGAGGATCAATCAGAGGATCAATCAGAGGATCAATCAGTGGTTCAATCAGAGTATCAATCAGAGGATCAATCTGAGAATCAATCGGAGAATCAATCAGAGGAGCAATCAGAGAATCAATCAGACGAATGAATCAGAGGATCAATCAAACAATCAATCAGAGGATCAATCAGAGGATTAATCAGAGAATCAATCAGACAATCACTCAGAGGATCAATCAGCGGGTCAATCAGAGGGTCAATCAGAGAATCAATTAGAGAACCAATCAGAATATCAATTAGAGGGTCAATCAGAGAATCAATTAGAGAATCACACAGAGGATCAATCAGAGGATTAATCAGAGAATCAATCAGAGGGGCAATCAGAGAATCAATTAGAAAATCAACCAGAGGGTCAATCAGAGGGTCAATCAGAGAATCAATCAGAGTATCAATCAGAGGATCAATCAATCAATCAGAGCATCAATCAGAGTATCAATCAGAGTATCAATCAGAGAATCAATTAGAGCGTCAATCAGAGAATCTATTAGAGAATCACTCAGAGGATCAATCAGAGAGTCAATTAGAGAATCAATCAGAGGATCAATCAGAGAATCAATCAGAGAATAAATCAGAGAATCAATCAGAGGATCAATCAGGGAATCAATCAGATAATCTATCAGAGGATCAATCAGAGAACCAATTAGAGCATCAATCAGAAGATCAATCAGAGAATCAATCAGAGAATCAATCAGAGGATCAATCAAAGAATCAATCAGAGGTCGAGTGAGATAATTAATTATTGGATCAATCAGAGAAGCAATCAGATACTTAATCAGTGAATCAATGAGACAATCAATCTGAAAATCAATTAGAGGATCAATCAGAGAATGAATCAGAGGATCAATTAGAGGGCCATAAAATCAATCAGTGAATGAATCAGAGAATCAATCAGAGGATAAATCAGAGACTCAATCAGTGGATCAATCAGAGGATCAATCAGAAAATCAATCAGATGATTAATTAGAGAATCAATCAGAGGATCAATCAAAGGGACAGTCAGAGAATCAATCAGAGGATCAATCAGAGAATTGATTAGAAGATCAATCAATCAATCAGAGGATCAATCATAGAATCAATCAGAGAATCAATTATAGGATCAATCAGAGAATCAATTAGAGAATCACTCAGAGGATCAATCAGAGGATCAGACAGAGAATCAATCAGAGAATCAATCAGAGGATCAATCAGAGGATCAATCAGAGAATCAATCAGAGTATCAATCAGAGAATCAATCAGATAATCAATCAAAGGATCAATCAGAGGATTAATTAGAGAATCAATCAGAGAATCAGAGGATCAATCAGAGAATCAATCAGTGAATCAATCAGGGGATTAATCAGAGAATCAATCAGAGGATTAATTAGAGAATCAATCAGAGAATCAATCAGAGGATAAACCAGAGGATCAATCAGAGGATCAATTAATCAATCAGAGGATCAATCAGAGGGTCAATCAGACAATCTCTCAGAGGATCAATCAGAGGATCAATCAGAGGATCAATCAGAGGATAAATCAGAGACTCAATCAGTGGATCAATCAGAGGATCAATCAGAGAATTAATCAGAGGGTTAATTGAAAATCAATCAGAGGATCAATCAGGGAATCAATCAGAGGATCAATCAGAGGAGCAATCAGAGAATCAATCAGAGGATTAATTAGAGAATCAATCAGAGAATCAATCAGAGGATAAACCAGAGGATCAATCAGAGGATCAATTAATCAATCAGAGGATCAATCAGAGGGTCAATCAGACAATCTCTCAGAGGATCAATCAGAGGATCAATCAGAGGATCAATCAGAGGATAAATCAGAGACTCAATCAGTGGATCAATCAGAGGATCAATCAGAGAATTAATCAGAGGGTTAATTAGAAAATCAATCAGAGGATCAATCAGGGAATCAATCAGAGGATCAATCAGAGGAGCAATCAGAGAATCAATCAGAGGGTCAATCAGGCAATCACTCAGAGGATCAATCAGAGGGTCAATTAGACGATCAATCAATCAATAAGTGGGTCAATCATAGAATCAATTGGAGAATCACTCAGAGGATCAATCAGAGGATCAATCAGAGGAACAGTCAGAGAATCAATCAGAGGATCAATCAGAGGATTAATTAGAAGATCAATCAGAGGATCAATCAGAGAATCAATCAGAATACCAATCAGAGTATCAATCAGAGGATCAATCAGAGGGTCAATCAGACAATCACTCAGAGGATATACCAGAGGATCAATCAGAGGATCAATTAATCATCAGAGGATCAATCAGAGGATCAATCAGAGTACCAATCAGAGTATCAATCAGAGGATCAATCAGAGGGTCAATCAGACAATAACTCAGAGGATCAATCAGAGGGTCAATCAGAGGGTCAATCAGAGAATCAATTAGAGAATCAATCAGAGGCTCAATCAGAGGTTCAGAAAATAAATTAATGAATCAATCAGAGAATCAACCAGACTATCAATCAGAGGATCAATCAATCAGAGGATCAATCAGAAAATCAAACAGAGGGTCAATCAGACGAATGAATCAGTGGATCAATCAGAGTATCAATCAAACAATCAGTCAGAGGATCAATCAGAGGATCAATCAGAGGATCAATCAGATGAATGAATCAGAGGATCAATCAAACAATCAATCAGAGGATCAATCAGAGGATCAATCAGAGGATCAATTAGAGGACCAATCAATCAATCAGAGGATCAGTCAGAGGATCAATCAGAGGATCAATCAGCTAATCAATCAGACAATTATATCAGAGGATCAATCAATCTATCAGAGGATCAATCATAGGATCATTCAGAGGATCAAACTGAGAATCAATCAGACAATCAATCAGAAGATCAATCAATCAATTAGAGGATCAATCAGAGGATCAATCAGAGAATCAATCAGAGGATCAATCAGATAATCAATCAGAATCAATCAGAGGATCAATCAGGGAATCAATCAAACATTCAATCTGAGGATCGATCAGAGGATCAATCAGAGACACAATCGGAGAATAAATCAGAGGACCAATCAATCAATCAGTGGATCAATCAGAGGATCAATCAGAGGATCTATCAGAGAATCAATCAGACAATCAATCAGAGGATCAATCAATCAATCAGGGGATCAATCAGAGAATCTATCAGTGGATCAATCAGAGAATCAATCAGAGGATCAATGGCAGGATCAATCAGAGAATCAATTTGGAGAAGCAATCAGAGGATCAATCAGAGGTTGAATCAGAGAATCAATCAGAGGCGCTATCAGAGAATCAATTAGAGAATCAATCAGGGGGTCAATCAGAGGGTCAACAGAGAATCAATCAGAGGGCCAAACAGAGAATCAATTAGAGAATCACTCATAGGATCAATCAGAGGACCAGTCAGAGAATCGATCAGAATATCAATCAGAGAAGCAATTAGAAAGTCCATCCGCGAATCAATTAGAGAATCACTCAGATGATCAATCAGCGGATCAGTCAGAGTATCAATCAGAGAATCAATTAGAGAACCACACAGAGGAGCAATCAGAGGTTGAATCAGAGAATCAATCAGAGGGGCAATCAGAGAATCAATTAGAGAATCAATCAGGGGGTCAATCAGAGGGCCAAACAGAGAATCAATTAGAGAATCACTCAGAGGATCAATCAGAGGACCAGTCAGAGAATCGATCAGAATATCAATCAGAGAAGCAATTAGAAAGTCCATCCGCGAATCAATTAGAGAATCACTCAGATGATCAATCAGCGGATCAGTCAGAGTATCAATCAGAGAATCAATTAGAGAACCACACAGAGGAGCAATCAGAGGTTGAATCAGAGAATCAATCAGAGGGGCAATCAGAGAATCAATTAGAGAATCAATCAGGGGGTCAATCAGAGGGCCAAACAGAGAATCAATTAGAGAATCACTCAGAGGATCAATCAGAGGATCTGTCAGAGAATCGATCAGAGTATCAATCAGAGAATCAATTAGAAGGTCAATCAGAGAATCAATTAGAGAATCACTCAGAGGATCAATCAAAGGATCAGTCAGAGAATCAATCAGACAATCAATCAGAGGATTAATCAGAGAATCGATCAGAGGGTCAATCAGAGGATCAGGGGATCAATCAGAGAATCAATCAGAGATTTAATCAGAGGGTTAATAAGAAAATCAATCAGAGGATCAATTAGAGAATCACTCAGAGGATCAATCAGAGGAACAGTCAGAGAAACAATCAGAGGTTTAATTAGAGAATCACTCAGAAGATCAATCAGAGGATCAATCAGAGAATCAATCAGAGAATCAATCAGAGAACCAATCAGTGAATCAATTAGAGGATCAATCCGAAGATCTATCAGAGAATCAATTAGAGGGTCAATCAGAGAATCAATTAGAGAATCACTCAGAGGATCAATCAGAGGAACAGTCAGAGAAACAATCAGAGGATTAATTAGAGAATCACTCAGAGGATCAATCAGAGGATCAATCAGAGGATCAAACAGGGAATCAATCAGATAATCAATCAGAGGATCAATCAGAGAATCAATTAGAGGATCAATCAGAAGATCAATCAGAGAATAAATCAGAGAAGCAATCAGAGGATCAATCAGAGAATCAATCAGAGGATGTGTCAGAGAATTAATTAGTGGATCAATCAGAGAATCAATCAGAGAATTAATCAGTGAATCAATGAGACAACCAATCAGAAAATCAATTAGAGGATCAATCAGAGAATGAATCAGAGGATCAATTAGAGGGCCAGAAAATCAATCAGCGAATCAATCAGAGAATCAATCAGAGGATTAATCAGAGAATCAATCAGAGGATGAATCAGAGGATCAGAGGATCAATCAGAGAATCAATCAGAGGATTAATTAGAGAATCAATCAGAGGATCAATCAGAGGATCAGAGAATCAATCAGAGAATCAATCAGAAAATCAATCAGAGGATTAATCAGAGAATCAATCAGAGAATTAAGTCGAAAATCAATCAGAGGATCAATCAGAGGATCAATCAGAGAATCAATCAGAGGATCAATCAGAGGAGAAATCAGAGAATCAATCAGAGGGTCAATCAGACAATCACGCAGAGGACCAATCAGAGTATCAATAAGAGTATCAATCAGAGGATCAATCAGAGAATCAATCAGAGGATTAATTAGAGAATCAATCAGAGGATCAATCAGAGGACCAATCAGAGGATCAGAGGAGCAATCAGAGAATCAATCAGGGTATCAATCAGAGGATCAGTCATAGAATCAATCAGAGGATCAATCAGAGAATCACTCAGAGGATCAATCAGAGGAACAGTCAGAGAATCAATCAGAGGTTCAATCAGAGGATTAATTAGAGAATCAATCAGAGGATCAATCAGAGGATCAAACAGAGGATCATGGATCAATCAGAGAATCAATCAGAGAATCAATCAGAGGATTAATCAGAGAATCAATCAGAGGATTAATTAGAGAATCAATCAGAGGATCAATCAGAGGATCAATCAGGAGATTAATCAAAGAATAAATTAGAGGATCAATCAGAGGATCAATCAGAGAATCAATCTGAGAATCAATCAGAGGGTCAATCAGACAATCACTCAGAGGATCAATCAGAGGGTCAATCAGATGGTCAATCAGAGAATCAATTAGATAATCAATCAGAGGATCAATCAGTGGATTAATTAAAGGATCAATCATTCAATCAGTGGATCAATCAGAGGATCAATCAGAGGATCAATCAGAGAATCAATCAGAGGATTAATTAGCGAATCAATCAGAGGATCAATCAGAGAATCAATCAGAGGATCAGTCAGAGAATCAATCAGATGGTCAATCAGAGGATCAATCAGAGAATCAATTAGAGAATCACTCAGCGGATCAATCAGAGGGTCAGAAAATATATTAATCAATCAATCAGAGAATCATTCACACTATCAATCAGAGTATCAATCAAGCAATCAGAGGATCAATCAGAGGATCAATCAAAGGATCAATCTGAGAATCAATCTGAGAATCAATCAGAGGATCAATCAGAGAATCAATCAGAGAATCAATTAGAGGGCCAGAAAATCAATCAGTGAATCAATCAGAGAATCAATCAGAGGATTAATCAGAGGATCAATCACAGGGTCAGAGGATCAATTAGAGAATCAATCAGATTATCAATCAGAGGATCAGCCAGAGAATCAATTAGATGATCAATCAGAGAATCACTCAGAAGATCAATCAGAGAATCAATTAGAGGATCAATCAGAGAATCACTCAGAGGATCAATCAGAGAATCAGTCAGAGAATCAATCAGAGGATCAATCAGAGATTCAATCAGAGGATTAATTAGGGAATCAATCAGAGGATCAATCAGAGGAACAGTCAGAGAAACAATCAGAGGTTTAATTAGAGAATCACTCAGAGGATCAATCAGAGGATCAATCAGAGGATCAAACAGGGAATCAATCAGATAATCAATCAGAGGATCAATCAGAGAATCAATTAGAAGATCAATCAGAAGATCAATCAGAGAATAAATCAGAGAATCAATCAGAGGATCAATCAGAGAATCAATCAGAGGATGAGTCAGAGAATTAATTAGTGAGTCAATCAGAGAATCAATCAGAGAATTAATCAGTGAATCAATGAGACAATCAATCAGAAAATCAATTAGAGGACCAATCAGAGAATGAATCAGAGGATCAATTAGAGGGCCAGAAAATCAATCAGCGAATCAATCAGAGAATCAATCAGAGGATTAATCAGAGAATCAATCAGAGGATGAATCAGAGGATCAGAGGATCAATCAGAGAATCAATCAGAGGATTAATTAGAGAATCAATCAGAGGATCAATCAGAGGATCAGAGAATCAATCAGAGAATCAATCAGAAAATCAATCAGAGGATTAATCAGAGAATCAATCAGAGAATTAAGTCGAAAATCAATCAGAGGATCAATCAGAGGATCAATCAGAGAATCAATCAGAGGATCAATCAGAGGAGAAATCAGAGAATCAATCAGAGGATCAATCAGAGGATTAATTAGAGAATCAATCAGAGGATCAATCAGAGGGTCAGAAAATAAATTAATGAATAAATCAGAAAATCAATCAGACTAATGAATCAGTGGATCAATCAAACAATCAATCAGAGGATCAATCAGAGGATCAATCAGAGGATCAATCAGAGGATCAATCAGTGGATCAATCAGAGTATCAATCAGAGGATCAATCTGAGAATCAATCGGAGAATCAATCAGAGGAGCAATCAGAGAATCAATCAGACGAATGAATCAGAGGATCAATCAAACAATCAATCAGAGGATCAATCAGAGGATTAATCAGAGAATCAATCAGACAATCACTCAGAGGATCAATCAGCGGGTCAATCAGAGGGTCAATCAGAGAATCAATTAGAGAACCAATCAGAATATCAATTAGAGGGTCAATCAGAGAATCAATTAGAGAATCACACAGAGGATCAATCAGAGGATTAATCAGAGAATCAATCAGAGGGGCAATCAGAGAATCAATTAGAAAATCAACCAGAGGGTCAATCAGAGGGTCAATCAGAGAATCAATCAGAGTATCAATCAGAGGATCAATCAATCAATCAGAGCATCAATCAGAGTATCAATCAGAGTATCAATCAGAGAATCAATTAGAGCGTCAATCAGAGAATCTATTAGAGAATCACTCAGAGGATCAATCAGAGAGTCAATTAGAGAATCAATCAGAGGATCAATCAGAGAATCAATCAGAGAATAAATCAGAGAATCAATCAGAGGATCAATCAGGGAATCAATCAGATAATCTATCAGAGGATCAATCAGAGAACCAATTAGAGCATCAATCAGAAGATCAATCAGAGAATCAATCAGAGAATCAATCAGAGCATCAATCAAAGAATCAATCAGAGGTCGAGTGAGATAATTAATTATTGGATCAATCAGAGAAGCAATCAGATACTTAATCAGTGAATCAATGAGACAATCAATCTGAAAATCAATTAGAGGATCAATCAGAGAATGAATCAGAGGATCAATTAGAGGGCCATAAAATCAATCAGTGAATCAATCAGAGAATCAATCAGAGGATAAATCAGAGACTCAATCAGTGGATCAATCAGAGGATCAATCAGAAAATCAATCAGATGATTAATTAGAGAATCAATCAGAGGATCAATCAAAGGGACAGTCAGAGAATCAATCAGAGGATCAATCAGAGAATTGATTAGAAGATCAATCAATCAATCAGAGGATCAATCATAGAATCAATCAGAGAATCAATTATAGGATCAATCAGAGAATCAATTAGAGAATCACTCAGAGGATCAATCAGCGGATCAGACAGAGAATCAATCAGAGAATCAATCAGAGGATCAATCAGAGGATCAATCAGAGAATCAATCAGAGTATCAATCAGAGAATCAATCAGATAATCAATCAAAGGATCAATCAGAGGATTAATTAGAGAATCAATCAGAGAATCAGAGGATCAATCAGAGAATCAATCAGTGAATCAATCAGGGGATTAATCAGAGAATCAATCAGAGGATAAACCAGAGGATCAATCAGAGGATCAATTAATCAATCAGAGGATCAATCAGAGGGTCAATCAGACAATCTCTCAGAGGATCAATCAGAGGATCAATCAGAGGATCAATCAGAGGATCAATCAGAGGATAAATCAGAGACTCAATCAGTGGATCAATCAGAGGATCAATCAGAGAATTACTCAGAGGGTTAATTAGAAAATCAATCAGAGGATCAATCAGGGAATCAATCAGAGGATCAATCAGAGGAGCAATCAGAGAATCAATCAGAGGGTCAATCAGGCAATCACTCAGAGGATCAATCAGAGGGTCAATTAGACGATCAATCAATCAATAAGTGGGTCAATCATAGAATCAATTGGAGAATCACTCAGAGGATCAATCAGAGGATCAATCAGAGGAACAGTCAGAGAATCAATCAGAGGATCAATCAGAGGATTAATTAGAAGATCAATCAGAGGATCAATCAGAGAATCAATCAGAATACCAATCAGAGTATCAATCAGAGGATCAATCAGAGGGTCAATCAGACAATCACTCAGAGGATATAACAGAGGATCAATCAGAGGATCAATTAATCATCAGAGGATCAATCAGAGGATCAATCAGAGTACCAATCAGAGTATCAATCAGAGGATCAATCAGAGGGTCAATCAGACAATAACTCAGAGGATCAATCAGAGGGTCAATCAGAGGGTCAATCAGAGAATCAATTAGAGAATCAATCAGAGGCTCAATCAGAGGTTCAGAAAATAAATTAATGAATCAATCAGAGAATCAACCAGACTATCAATCAGAGGATCAATCAATCAGAGGATCAATCAGAAAATCAAACAGAGGGTCAATCAGACGAATGAATCAGTGGATCAATCAGAGTATCAATCAAACAATCAGTCAGAGGATCAATCAGAGGATCAATCAGACGAATGAATCAGAGGATCAATCAAACAAT
>NW_027309008.1:0-56915 GCF_047496885.1 Scyliorhinus torazame
GTTCCCCGCAGCGGGAACCGTCCCTCACCCTGCCCGTTCCCCGCAGCGGGAACCGTCCTCACCCTGCCCGTTCCCCGCAGCGGGAACCGTCCTCACCCTGCCCGTTCCCCGCAGCGGGAACCGTCCTCACCCTGCCCGTTCCCCGCAGCGGGAACCGTCCCTCACCCTGCCCGTTCCCCGCAGCGGGAACCGTCCTCACCCTGCCCGTTCCCCGCAGCGGGAACCGTCCTCACCCTGCCCGTTCCCCGCAGCGGGAACCGTCCTCACCCTGCCCGTTCCCCGCAGCGGGAACCGTCCTCACCCTGCCCGTTCCCCGCAGCGGGAACCGTCCTCACCCTGCCCGTTCCCCGCAGCGGGAACCGTCCTCACCCTGCCCGTTCCCCGCAGCGGGAACCGTCCTCACCCTGCCCGTTCCCCGCAGCGGGAACCGTCCTCACCCTGCCCGTTCCCCGCAGCGGGAACCGTCCTCACCCTGCCCGTTCCCCGCAGCGGGAACCGCCCTCACCCTGCCCGTTCCCCGCAGCGGGAACCGTCCTCACCCTGCCCGTTCCCGCAGCGGGAACCGCCCTCACCCTGCCCGTTCCCCGCAGCGGGAACCGTCCTCACCCTGCCCGTTCCCCGCAGCGGGAACCGCCCTCACCCTGCCCGTTCCCCGCAGCGGGAACCGTCCTCACCCTGCCCGTTCCCCGCAGCGGGAACCGTCCTCACCCTGCCCGTTCCCCGCAGCGGGAACCGTCCTCACCCTGCCCGTTCCCCGCAGCGGGAACCGTCCTCACCCTGCCCGTTCCCCGCAGCGGGAACCGTCCTCACCCTGCCCGTTCCCCGCAGCGGGAACCGTCCTCACCCTGCCCGTTCCCCGCAGCGGGAACCGTCCCTCACCCTGCCCGTTCCCCGCAGGCGGAACCGTCCTCACCCTGCCCGTTCCCCGCAGCGGGAACCGTCCTCACCCTGCCCGTTCCCCGCAGCGGGAACCGCCCTCACCCTGCCCGTTCCCCGCAGCGGGAACCGCCCTCACCCTGCCCGTTCCCCGCAGCGGGAACCGTCCTCACCCTGCCCGTTCCCCGCAGCGGGAACCGTCCTCACCCTGCCCGTTCCCCGCAGGGCGAACCGCCCTCACCCTGCCGTTCCCCGCAGCGGGAACCGTCCTCACCCTGCCCGTTCCCCGCAGCGGGAACCGTCCTCACCCTGCCCGTTCCCCGCAGCGGGAACCGTCCTCACCCTGCCCGTTCCCCGCAGCGGGAACCGTCCTCACCCTGCCCGTTCCCCGCAGGCGAACCGTCCTCACCCTGCCCGTTCCCCGCAGCGGGAACCGTCCTCACCCTGCCCGTTCCCCGCAGCGGGAACCGTCCTCACCCTGCCCGTTCCCCGCAGCGGGAACCGTCCTCACCCTGCCCGTTCCCCGCAGCGGGAACCGTCCTCACCCTGCCCGTTCCCCGCAGCGGGAACCACCCTCACCCTGCCCGTTCCCCGCAGCGGGAACCGTCCTCATCCTGCCCGTTCCCCGCAGGGCGAACCGTCCTCACCCTGCCCGTTCCCCGCAGCGGGAACCGTCCTCACCCTGCCGTTCCCCGCAGGGCGAACCGTCCTCACCCTGCCCGTTCCCCGCAGCGGGAACCGCCCTCACCCTGCCCGTTCCCCGCAGCGGGAACCGTCCTCACCCTGCCCGTTCCCCGCAGCGGGAACCGTCCTCACCCTGCCCGTTCCCCGCAGCGGGAAACCGCCCTCACCCTGCCCGTTCCCCGCAGAGGGAACAGTCCTCACCCTGCCCGTTCCCCGCAGCGGGAACCGCCCTCACCCTGCCCGTTCCCGCAGCGGGAACCGTCCTCACCCTGCCCGTTCCCCGCAGCGTGAACCGTCCTCACCCTGCCCGTTCCCCGCAGCGGGAACCGTCCTCACCCTGCCCGTTCCCCGCAGCGGGAACCGTCCTCACCCTGCCCGTTCCCCGCAGCGGGAACCGTCCTCACCCTGCCCGTTCCCCGCAGCGCGAACCGTCCTCACCCTGCCCGTTCCCCGCAGCGGGAACCGTCCTCACCCTGCCCGTTCCCCGCAGCGGGAACCACCCTCACCCTGCCCGTTCCCCGCAGCGGGAACCGTCCTCACCCTGCCCGTTCCCCGCAGCGCGAACCGTCCTCACCCTGCCCGTTCCCCGCAGCGCGAACCGTCCTCACCCTGCCCGTTCCCCGCAGCGGGAACCGCCCTTACCCTGCCCGTTCCCCGCAGCGGGAACCGTCCTCACCCTGCCCGTTCCCCGCAGCGGGAACCGCCCTCACCCTGCCCGTTCCCCGCAGAGGGAACAGTCCTCACCCTGCCCGTTCCCCGCAGCGGGAACCGTCCCTCACCCTGCCCGTTCCCCGCAGCGTGAACCGTCCTCACCCTGCCCGTTCCCCGCAGCGTGAACCGTCCTCACCCTGCCCGTTCCCCGCAGCGGGAACCGCCCTCACCCTGCCCGTTCCCCGCAGCGGGAACCGTCCTCACCCTGCCCGTTCCCCGCAGCGCGAACCGTCCTCACCCTGCCCGTTCCCCGCAGCGGGAACCGTCCTCACCCTGCCCGTTCCCCGCAGCGGGAACCACCCTCACCCTGCCCGTTCCCCGCAGCGGGAACCGTCCTCACCCTGCCCGTTCCCCGCAGCGCGAACCGTCCTCACCCTGCCCGTTCCCCGCAGCGGGAACCGTCCTCACCCTGCCCGTTCCCCGCAGCGGGAACCGCCCTCACCCTGCCCGTTCCCGCAGCGGGAACCGTCCTCACCCTGCCCGTTCCCCGCAGGGCGAACCGCCCTCACCCTGCCCGTTCCCCGCAGCGGGAACCGCCCTCACCCTGCCCGTTCCCCGCAGCGGGAACCGTCCTCTCCCTGCCCGTTCCCCGCAGCGGGAACCGCCCTCACCCTGCCCGTTCCCCCGCAGCGGGAACCGTCCTCACCCTGCCCGTTCCCCGCAGCGGGAACCGCCCTCACCCTGCCCGTTCCCCGCAGCGGGAACCGTCCTCACCCTGCCCGTTCCCCGCAGCGGGAACCGCCCTCACCCTGCCCGTTCCCCGCAGCGGGAACCGTCCTCACCCTGCCCGTTCCCCGCAGCGGGAACCGTCCTCACCCTGCCCGTTCCCCGCAGCGGGAACCGTCCTCACCCTGCCCGTTCCCCGCACCTCACCCTGCCCGTTCCCCGCAGTGTGAACCGTCCTCACCCTGCCCGTTCCCCGCAGCGGGAACCGTCCTCACCCTGCCCGTTCCCCGCAGCGGGAACCGCCCTCACCCTGCCCGTTCCCCGCAGCGGGAACCGCCCTCACCCTGCCCGTTCCCCGCAGCGGGAACCGCCCTCACCCTGCCCGTTCCCCGCAGCGGGAACCGCCCTCACCCTGCCCGTTCCCCGCAGCGGGAACCGCCCTCACCCTGCCCGTTCCCCGCAGCGGGAACCGTCCTCACCCTGCCCGTTCCGCTCAGCGGGAACCGCCCTCACCCTGCCCGTTCCCCGCAGCGGGAACCGCCCTCACCCTGCCCGTTCCCCGCAGCGGGAACCGTCCTCACCCTGCCCGTTCCCGCAGCGGGAACCGTCCTCACCCTGCCCTTTCCCGCAGCGGGAACCGTCCTCACCCTGCCCGTTCCCCGCAGCGGGAACCGCCCTCACCCTGCCCGTTCCCCGCAGCGGGAACCGTCCTCACCCTGCCCGTTCCCCGCAGCGGGAACCGTCCTCACCCTGCCCGTTCCCCGCAGCGGGAACCGCCCTCACCCTGCCCGTTCCCCGCAGCGGGAACCGTCCTCACCCTGCCCGTTCCCCGCAGCGGGAACCGTCCTCACCCTGCCCGTTCCCCGCAGCGGGAACCGTCCTCACCCTGCCCGCTCCCCGCAGCGGGAACCGCCCTCACCCTGCCCGTTCCCCGCAGCGGGAACCGTCCTCACCCTGCCCGTTCACCGCAGCGGAAACCGTCCTCACCCTGCCCGTTCCCCGCAGCGGGAACCGTCCTCACCCTGCCCGTTCCCCGCAGCGAGAACCGTCCTCACCCTGCCCGTTCCCCGCAGCGGGAACCGTCCTCACCCTGCCCGTTCCGCTCAGCGGGAACCGCCCTCACCCTGCCCGTTCCCCGCAGCGGGAACCGCCCTCACCCTGCCCGTTCCCCGCAGGGCGAACCGCCCTCACCCTGCCCGTTCCCCGCAGCGGGAATCGCCCTCACCCTGCCCGTTCCCCGCAGCGGGACCCGTCCTCACCCTGCCCGTTCCCCGCAGCGGGAACCGTCCTCACCCTGCCCGTTCCCCGCAGCGGGAACCGTCCTCACCCTGCCCGTTCCCCGCAGCGGGAACTGCCCTCATCCTGCCCGTTCCCCGCAGCGGGAACCGTCCTCACCCTGCCCTTTACCCGCAGCGGGAACCGTCCTCACCCTGCCCGTTCCCCGCAGCGGGAACCGCCCTCACCCTGCCCGTTCCCCGCAGCGGGAACCGTCCTCATCCTGCCCGTTCCCCGCAGCGGGAACCGTCCTCACCCCTGCCCGTTCCCCGCAGCGGGAACCGTCCTCACCCTGCCCGTTCCCCGCAGCGGGAACCGCCCTCACCCTGCCCGTTCCCCGCAGCGGGAACCGTCCTCACCCTGCCCGTTCCCCGCAGCGGGAACCGTCCTCACCCTGCCCGTTCCCCGCAGCGGGAACCGTCCTCACCCTGCCCGTTCCCCGCAGCGGGAACCGTCCTCACCCTGCCCGTTCCCCGCAGCGGGAACCGTCCTCACCCTGCCCGTTCCCCGCAGCGGGTACCGTCCTCACCCTGCCCGTTCCGCGCAGCGGGAACCGTCCTCACCCAGCCCGTTCCCCGCAGCGGGAACCGCCCTCACCCTGCCCGTTCCCCGCAGCGGGAACCGTCCTCACCCTGCCCGTTCCCCGCAGCGGGAACCGCCCTCACCCTGCCCGTTCCCCGCAGACGGAACCGTCCTCACCCTGCCCGTTCCCCGCAGCGGGAACCGTCCTCACCCTGCCCGTTCCCCGCAGCGGGAACCGTCCTCACCCTGCCCGTTCCCCGCAGCGGGAACCGTCCTCACCCTGCCCGTTCCCCGCAGCGGGAACCGTCCTCACCCTGCCCGTTCCCCGCAGCGGGAACCGCCCTCACCCTGCCCGTTCCCCGCAGACGGAACCGTCCTCACCCTGCCCGTTCCCCGCAGCGGGAACCGTCCTCACCCTGCCCGTTCCCCGCAGCGGGAACCGTCCTCACCCTGCCCGTTCCCCGCAGCGGGAACCGCCCTCACCCTGCCCGTTCCCCGCAGCGGGAACCGCCCTCACCCTGCCCGTTCCCCGCAGCGGGAACCGTCCTCACCCTGCCCGTTCCCCGCAGCGGGAACCGCCCTCACCCTGCCCGTTCCCCGCAGCGGGAACCGTCCTCACCCTGCCCGTTCCCCGCAGCGGGAACCGCCCTCACCCTGCCCGTTCCCCGCAGCGGGAACCGTCCTCACCCTGCCCGTTCCCCGCAGCGGGAACCGCCCTCACCCTGCCCGTTCCCCGCAGCGGTAACCGTCCTCACCCTGCCCGTTCCCCGCAGCGGGAACCGTCCTCACCCTGCCCGTTCACCGCAGCGGGAACCGTCCTCACCCTGCCCGTTCCCCGCAGCGGGAACCGTCCTCACCCTGCCCGTTCCCGCAGCGGGAACCGTCCTCACCCTGCCCGTTCCCCGCAGCGGGAACCGTCCTCACCCTGCCCGGTTCCCCGCAGCGGGAACCGCCCTCACCCTGCCCGTTCCCCGCAGGGCGAACCGTCCTCACCCTGCCCGTTCCCCGCAGCGGGAACCGTCCTCACCCTGCCCGTTCCCCGCAGCGGGAACCGCCCTCACCCTGCCCGTTCCCCGCAGCGGGAACCGCCCTCACCCTGCCCGTTCCCCGCAGCGGAACCGTCCTCACCCTGCCCGTTCCCCGCAGCGGGAACCGTCCCTCACCCTGCCCGTTCCCCGCAGGGCGAACCGCCCTCACCCTGCCCGTTCCCCGCAGCGGGAACCGTCCTCACCCTGCCCGTTCCCCGCAGCGGGAACCGTCCTCACCCTGCCCGTTCCCCGCAGCGGGAACCGTCCTCACCCTGCCCGTTCCCCGCAGCGGGAACCGTCCTCACCCTGCCCGTTCCCCGCAGGGCGAACCGTCCTCACCCTGCCCGTTCCCCGCAGCGGGAACCGTCCTCACCCTGCCCGTTCCCCGCAGCGGGAACCGTCCTCACCCTGCCCGTTCCCCGCAGCGGGAACCACCCTCACCCTGCCCGTTCCCCGCAGCGGGAACCGTCCTCATCCTGCCCGTTCCCCGCAGCGGGAACCGTCCTCACCCTGCCCGTTCCCCGCAGCGGGAACCGCCCTCACCCTGCCCGTTCCCCGCAGGGCGAACCGTCCTCACCCTGCCCGTTCCCCGCAGCGGGAACCGCCCTCACCCTGCCCGTTCCCCGCAGCGGGAACCGCCCTCACCCTGCCCGTTCCCCGCAGCGGGAACCGCCCTCACCCTGCCCGTTTCCCCGCAGGGCGAACCGCCCTCACCCTGCCCGTTCCCCGCAGCGGGAACCGTCCTCACCCTGCCCGTTCCCCGCAGCGGGAACCGCCCTCACCCTGCCCGTTCCCCGCAGAGGGAACAGTCCTCACCCTGCCCGTTCCCCGCAGCGGGAACCGCCCTCACCCTGCCCGTTCCCCGCAGCGGGAAACCGTCCTCACCCTGCCCGTTCCCCGCAGCGTGAACCGTCCTCACCCTGCCCGTTCCCCGCAGCGGGAACCGTCCTCACCCTGCCCGTTCCCCGCAGCGGGAACCGTCCTCACCCTGCCCGTTCCCCGCAGCGGGAACCGTCCTCACCCTGCCCGTTCCCCGCAGCGCGAACCGTCCTCACCCTGCCCGTTCCCCGCAGCGGGAACCGTCCTCACCCTGCCCGTTCCCCGCAGCGGGAACCACCCTCACCCTGCCCGTTCCCCGCAGCGGGAACCGTCCTCACCCTGCCCGTTCCCCGCAGCGCGAACCGTCCTCACCCTGCCCGTTCCCCGCAGCGCGAACCGTCCTCACCCTGCCCGTTCCCCGCAGCGGGAACCGCCCTTACCCTGCCCGTTCCCCGCAGCGGGAACCGTCCTCACCCTGCCCGTTCCCCGCAGCGGGAACCGCCCTCACCCTGCCCGTTCCCCGCAGAGGGAACAGTCCTCACCCTGCCCGTTCCCCGCAGCGGGAACCGTCCTCACCCTGCCCGTTCCCCGCAGCGTGAACCGTCCTCACCCTGCCCGTTCCCCGCAGCGTGAACCGTCCTCACCCTGCCCGTTCCCCGCAGCGGGAACCGCCCTCACCCTGCCCGTTCCCCCGCAGCGGGGGAACCGTCCTCACCCTGCCCGTTCCCCGCAGCGCGAACCGTCCTCACCCTGCCCGTTCCCCGCAGCGGGAACCGTCCTCACCCTGCCCGTTCCCCGCAGCGGGAACCACCCTCACCCTGCCCGTTCCCCGCAGCGGGAACCGTCCTCACCCTGCCCGTTCCCCGCAGCGCGAACCGTCCTCACCCTGCCCGTTCCCCGCAGCGGGAACCGTCCTCACCCTGCCCGTTCCCCGCAGCGGGAACCGCCCTCACCCTGCCCGTTCCCCGCAGCGGGAACCGTCCTCACCCTGCCCGTTCCCCGCAGGGCGAACCGCCCTCACCCTGCCCGTTCCCGCAGCGGGAACCGCCCTCACCCTGCCCGTTCCCCGCAGCGGGAACCGTCCTCTCCCTGCCCGTTCCCCGCAGCGGGAACCGCCCTCACCCTGCCCGTTCCCCGCAGCGGGAACCGTCCTCACCCTGCCCGTTCCCCGCAGCGGGAACCGCCCTCACCCTGCCCGTTCCCCGCAGCGGGAACCGTCCTCACCCTGCCCGTTCCCCGCAGCGGGAACCGCCCTCACCCTGCCGTTCCCCGCAGCGGGAACCGTCCTCACCCTGCCCGTTCCCCGCAGCGGGAACCGTCCTCACCCTGCCCGTTCCCCGCAGCGGGAACCGTCCTCACCCTGCCCGTTCCCCGCACCTCACCCTGCCCGTTCCCCGCAGTGTGAACCGTCCTCACCCTGCCCGTTCCCCGCAGCGGGAACCGTCCTCACCCTGCCCGTTCCCCGCAGCGGGAACCGCCCTCACCCTGCCCGTTCCCCGCACCTTACCCTGCCCGTTCCCCGCAGCGGGAACCGTCCTCACCTGCCCGTTCCCCGCAGCGGGAACCGTCCTCACCCTGCCCGTTCCCCGCACCTCACCCTGCCCGTTCCCCGCAGTGTGAACCGTCCTCACCCTGCCCGTTCCCCGCAGCGGGAACCGTCCTCACCCTGCCCGTTCCCCGCAGCGGGAACCGCCCTCACCCTGCCCGTTCCCCGCACCTTACCCTGCCCGTTCCCCGCAGCGGGAACCGCCCTCACCCTGCCCGTTCCCCGCAGCGGGAACCGCCCTCACCCTGCCCGTTCCCCGCAGCGGGAACCGTCCTCACCCTGCCCGTTCCCCGCAGCGGGAACCGTCCTCACCTGCCCGTTCCCCGCAGCGGGAACCGTCCTCACCCTGCCCGTTCCCCGCAGCGGGAACCGCCCTCACCCTGCCCGTTCCCCGCAGCGGGAACCGTCCTCACCCTGCCCGTTCCCCGCAGAGGGAACCGTCCTCATCCTGCCCATTCCCCGCAGCGGGAACCGTCCTCACCCTGCCCGTTCCCCGCAGCGGGAACCGTCCTCACCTGCCCGTTCCCCGCAGCGGGAACCGTCCTCACCCTGCCCGTTCCCCGCAGCGGGAACCGTCCTCACCCTGCCCGTTCCCCGCAGCGGGAACCGTCCTCACCCTGCCCGTTCCCCGCAGCGGGTACCGTCCTCACCCTGCCCGTTCCGCGCAATCCCGCGCTTGCTCACCTCCGAGAGTTTGATTGCTCCTCTATCGCCGATCTCGTTGTAGGCGAGGCAGAGCCAGAGGAGAGTCCGATTTAACCGCAGGCCCTGCAGGGGAAAGAACGTTAACTCTGCTCACTCAGCTATTCAGGGTTCGTCTCGACGCAGAACCACAGAGTTTACAGACAATACGAAGTGGCAGCGGGCGACGGGGATGGACACCGGGCCGGGCCTATTGCCCGGGGAGGGGGGGGGGGGGGGCAGATGTGGCAAGGCAGAGGGCCGGGGATCGCAGGGTCTGCAAACTGCGAATGGTCCGAGAGGACTTGGTGTCCATTAACGTGGAGGCCTGCAGAATGACGGGGGGATTGTCCAGATGGTTCAAACAGGACATCTGGGCGAAGGGATAAGGTTCGCTCATCAGCATTCACAGGTTAGGGTTCAGCAGGGGATTAGTGGAAGACGTGGGGGTGGGGTTGAGGTGTGTGGGAGGGTGAAAGAGTGAGGGGAGAGGCTGGGGGTGCGAGGGAGAGGCTGGGGGTGCAAGGGGGGAGTGTGGGGTGTGAGGGGGAGTGTGGGGGTGTGAGGGGGAGTGTGGGGTGTGAGGGGGAGTGTGGGGTGTGAGGGGGAGTGTGGGGTGTGAGGGGGAGTGTGGGGTGTGAGGGGGAGTGTGGGGTGTGAGGGGGAGTGTGGGGTGTGAGGGGGAGTGTGGGGTGTGAGGGGGAGTGTGGGGTGTGAGGGGGAGTGTGGGGTGTGAGGGGGAGTGTGGGGTGTGAGGGGGAGTGTGGGGTGTGAGGGGGAGTGTGGGGTGTGAGGGGGAGTGTGGGGTGTGAGGGGGAGTGTGGGGTGTGAGGGGGAGTGTGGGGTGTGAGGGGGAGTGTGGGGTGTGAGGGGGAGTGTGGGGTGTGAGGGGGTGTGTGGGGGAGTTTGGGGTGTGTGGGGGAGTTTGGGGGTGCGAGGGGGGAGTGTGGGGTGTGAGGGGGAGTGTGAGTTGGGTGTGAGGGGGGGGTGTGTGGTGTGAGGGGGAGTGTGGGGTGTGTTGTGTGTGAGGGGGAGTGTGGGGTGTGAGGGGGAGTTTGGGGGTGTGAGGCGGAGATTCGGGGTGTGAGGGGGAGTGTGGGGTGTGTTGGATGTGAGGGTGTGTGAGGGGGGAGTTTAGGGTCTGAGGGGGAGTGTGGGGTGTGAGGGGGGAGTGTGGGGTGTGAGGCGGAGTGTGGGGTGTGTTGGGAGTTTGGGGGTGTGAGGGGGGAGTGTGGGGTGTGAGGGGGAGTATGGGGTGTGTTGGATGTGAGGGGGAGTTTGGGGGTGTGAGGGGGAGTGTGGGGATGTGAGGGGGGAGTGTGGTGCGTGAGGGGGAGTGTGGGGCGTGAGGGGGCATGAGGGGGAGTGTGGTGCGTGAGGGGGAGTGTGGGGCGTGAGGGGGAGTGTGGGGGAGTGTGGGGCGTGAGGGGGAGTGTGGGGCGTGAGGGGGAGTGTGGGGCATGAGGGGGAGTGTGGGGCGTGAGGGGGAGTGTGGGGGAGTGTGGGGCGTGAGGGGGAGTGTGGGGCGTGAGGGGGAGTGTGGGGCGTGAGGGGGAGTGTGGGGCGTGAGGGGGAGTGTGGGGCGTGAGGGGGAATGTGGGGCGTGAGGGGGAGTGTGGGGCGTGAGGGGGAGTGTGGGGCGTGAGGGGGAGTGTGGGGCGTGAGGGGGAATGTGGGGCGTGAGGGGGAGTGTGGGGCTTAAGGGGGTGCGTGGGGCGTGTGGGGGTGCGTGGGGCGTGAGGGGGAGTGTGGGGCGTGAGGGGGAGTTTGGGGCGTGGGGGGGAGTGTGGGGCGTGAGGGGGAGTGTGGGGCGTGAGGGGGAGTGTGGGGCGTGAGGGGGAGTGTGGGGCGTGAGGGGGAGTGTGGGGCGTGAGGGGGAGTGTGGGGTGTGTTCGGTGTGAGGGTGTGTGAAGGGGAGTGTGGGGTGTGTTGGGGAGTGTGGGGTGTGTTGGTAGTTTGGGGGTGTGAGGGGGGAGTTTGGGGCGTGAGGGGGAGTGTGGGGTGTGAGGGGGGAGTGTAGGGTGTGAGGGGGGAGTGTGGGGTGTGTTGGGTGTGTGGGGGCGTGAGGGGGAGTGTGGGGTGTGAGGGGGAGTGTGGGGTGTGAGGGGGAGTGTGGGGTGTGAGGGGGAGTGTGGGGTGTGAGGGGGAGGGTGGGGTGTGAGGGGGAGTGTGGGGTATGTTGGGTGTGAGGGTGGTTGAGGGGGAGTTTGGGGGTGTGGGGTGTAGGGGGGAGTGTGGGGTGTGAGGGGGAGTGTGGGGTGTGAGGGGGAGTGTGGGGTGTGAGGGGGAGTGTGGGGTGTGAGTTGGAGTGTGGGGTGTGAGGGGGAGTGTGGAGTGTGAGGGGGAGTGTGGGGTGTGTGGGGGGGTTTGGGGTGTGTGGGGGAGTTTGGGGGTGCGAGGGGGGAGTGTGGGGTGTGAGGGGGAGTGTGAGTTGGGTGTGAGGGGGGAGTGTGTGGTGTGAGGGGGAGTGTGGGGTGTGTTGTGTGTGAGGGGGAGTGTGGGGTGTGAGGGGGAGTGTGGGGTGTGAGGGGGAGTTTGGGGGTGTGAGGCGGAGATTGGGGGTGTGAGGGGGAGTGTGGGGTGTGTTGGATGTGAGGGTGTGTGAGGGGGGAGTTTAGGGTGTGAGGGGGAGTGTGGGGTGTGAGGGGGGAGTGTGGGGTGTGAGGCGGAGTGTGGGGTGTGTTGGGAGTTTGGGGGTGTGAGGGGGGAGTGTGGGGTGTGAGGGGGAGTGTGGGGTGTGTTGGGTGTGAGGGGGAGTTTGGGGGTGTGAGGGGGAGTGTGGGGGTGTGAAGGGGGAGTGTGGTGCGTGAGGGGGAGTGTGGGGCGTGAGGGGGCATGAGGGGGAGTGTGGTGCGTGAGGGGGAGTGTGGGGCGTGAGGGGGAGTGTGGGGGAGTGTGGGGCGTGAGGGGGAGTGTGGGGCGTGAGGAGGAGTGTGGGGCGTGAGGGGGAGTGTGGGGCGTGAGGGGGAGTGTGGGGCGTGAGGGGGAGTGTGGGGCGTGAGGGGGAGTGTGGGGGAGTGTGGGGCGTGAGGGGGAGTGTGGGGCGTGAGGGGGAGTGTGGGGCGTGAGGGGGAGTGTGGGGCGTGAGGGGGAGTGTGGGGCGTGAGGGGGAGTGTGGGGCGTGAGGGGGAGTGTGGGGCGTGAGGGGGAGTGTGGGGCGTGTGGGGGTGTGTGGGGCGTGAGGGGGAATGTGGGGCGTGAGGGGGAGTCTGGAGCGTGAGGGGGAGTGTGGGGCGTGAGGGGGAGTGTGGGGCGTGAGGGGGAGTGTGGGGCGTGAGGGGGAGTGTGGGGTGTGAGGGGGAGTGTGGGGTGTGAGGGGGAGTGTGGGGTGTGAGGGGGAGTGTGGGGTGTGAGGGGGAGTGTGGGGTGTGAGGGGGGGTGTGGGGTGTGAGGGGGAGTGTGGGGTGTGTTGGGTGTGAGGGTGTGTGAGGGGGAGTTTGGGGTTGTGAGGGGGAGTGTGGGGTGTAAGGGGCAGTGTGGGGTGTGAGGGGCAGTGTGGGGTGTGAGGGGCAGTGTGGGGTGTGAGGGGGAGTGTGAGTTGGGTGTGAGGGGGTGTGTGAGTTGGGTGTGAGGGGGAGTGTGGGATGTGAGGGGGAGTGTGGGGTGTGAGGGGGAGTTTGGGGGTGTGAGGGGGAGTTTGGGGGTGTGAGGGGGAGTATGGGGTGTGAGGGGGAGTATGGGGTGAGGGGGAGTATGGGGTGTGAGGGTGAGTTTGGGGGTGTGAGGGGGAGTATGGGGTGTGAAGGGGAGTATGGGGTGAGGGGGAGTGTGGGGTGTGAGGGGGAATGTGGGGTGTGTTGGGAGTTTGGGGTTGTGAGGGGGGATTGTGGGGTGTGAGGGGGAGTGTAGGGTGTGTTGGGAGTTTGGGGGTGTGAGGGGGGATTGTGGGGTATGTTGGGTGTGAGGGTGGTTGAGGGGGAGTTTGAGGGTGTGGGGTGTAGGGGGGAATGTGGGGCGTGAGGGGGAGTGTGGGGCGTGAGGGGGAGTGTGCGGTGTGTTGGGTGTGAGGGGGAGTTTGGGGGTGTGAGGGGGAGTGTGGGGTGTGAGGGGCAGTGTGGGGTGTGAGGGGCAGTGTGGGGTGTGAGGGGGAGTGTGAGTTGGGTGTGAGGGGGAGTGTGGGATGTGAGGGGGAGTGTGGGGTGTGAGGGGGAGTTTGGGGGTGTGAGGGGGAGTTTGGGGGTGTGAGGGGGAGTATGGGGTGTGAGGGGGAGTATGGGGTGAGGGGGAGTATGGGGTGTGAGGGGGAGTTTGGGGGTGTGAGGGGGAGTATGGGGTGTGAGGGGGAGTATGGGGTGAGGGGGAGTGTGGGGTGTGAGGGGGAATGTGGGGTGTGTTGGGAGTTTGGGGGTGTGAGGGGGGATTGTGGGGTGTGAGGGGGAGTGTAGGGTGTGTTGGGAGTTTGGGGGTGTGAGGGGGGATTGTGGGGTATGTTGGGTGTGAGGGTGGTTGAGGGGGAGTTTGAGGGTGTGGGGTGTAGGGGGGAATGTGGGGTGTGAGGGGGAGTGTAGGGTGTGAGGGGGAGTGTGCGGTGTGTTGGGTGTGAGGGGGAGTTTGGGGGTGTGAGGGGGAGTGTGGGGTGTGAGGGGGAGTGTGGGGTGTGAGGGGGAGTGTGGGGTGTGAGGGGGGGTGTGGGGTGTGAGGGGGAGTGTGGGGTGTGTTGGGTGTGAGGGTGTGTGAGGGGGAGTTTGGGGTTGTGAGGGGGAGTGTGGGGTGTAAGGGGCAGTGTGGGGTGTGAGGGGCAGTGTGGGGTGTGAGGGGCAGTGTGGGGTGTGAGGGGGAGTGTGAGTTGGGTGTGAGGGGGTGTGTGAGTTGGGTGTGAGGGGGAGTGTGGGATGTGAGGGGGAGTGTGGGGTGTGAGGGGGAGTTTGGGAGTGTGAGGGGGAGTTTGGGGGTGTGAGGGGGAGTATGGGGTGTGAGGGGGAGTATGGGGTGAGGGGGAGTATGGGGTGTGAGGGTGAGTTTGGGGGTGTGAGGGGGAGTATGGGGTGTGAAGGGGAGTATGGGGTGAGGGGGAGTGTGGGGTGTGAGGGGGAATGTGGGGTGTGTTGGGAGTTTGGGGTTGTGAGGGGGGATTGTGGGGTGTGAGGGGGAGTGTAGGGTGTGTTGGGAGTTTGGGGGTGTGAGGGGGGATTGTGGGGTATGTTGGGTGTGAGGGTGGTTGAGGGGGAGTTTGAGGGTGTGGGGTGTAGGGGGGAATGTGGGGTGTGAGGGGGAGTGTAGGGTGTGAGGGGGAGTGTGCGGTGTGTTGGGTGTGAGGGGGAGTTTGGGGGTGTGAGGGGGAGTGTGGGGTGTGAGGGGCAGTGTGGGGTGTGAGGGGCAGTGTGGGGTGTGAGGGGGAGTGTGAGTTGGGTGTGAGGGGGAGTGTGGGATGTGAGGGGGAGTGTGGGGTGTGAGGGGGAGTTTGGGGGTGTGAGGGGGAGTTTGGGGGTGTGAGGGGGAGTATGGGGTGTGAGGGGGAGTATGGGGTGAGGGGGAGTATGGGGTGTGAGGGGGAGTTTGGGGGTGTGAGGGGGAGTATGGGGTGTGAGGTGGAGTATGGGGTGAGGGGGAGTGTGGGGTGTGAGGGGGAATGTGGGGTGTGTTGGGAGTTTGGGGGTGTGAGGGGGGATTGTGGGGTGTGAGGGGGAGTGTAGGGTGTGTTGGGAGTTTGGGGGTGTGAGGGGGGATTGTGGGGTATGTTGGGTGTGAGGGTGGTTGAGGGGGAGTTTGAGGGTGTGGGGTGTAGGGGGGAATGTGGGGTGTGAGGGGGAGTGTAGGGTGTGAGGGGGAGTGTGCGGTGTGTTGGGTGTGAGGGGGAGTTTGGGGGTGTGAGGGGGAGTGTGGGGTGTGAGGGGCACTGTGGGGTGTGAGGGGCAGTGTGGGGTGTGAGGGGGAGTGTGAGTTGGGTGTGAGGGGGGAGTGTGTGGTGTGAGGGGGAGTGTGGGGTGTGTTGTGTGTGAGGGGGAGTGTGGGGTGTGAGGGGGAGTTTGGGGGCGTGAGGGGGAGTGTGGGGTGTGTTCGGTGTGAGGGTGTGTGAAGGGGAGTGTGGGGTGTGTTGGGAGCGTGTGGGGTGTGAGGGTGAGTGTGGGGTGTGTTGGTAGTTTGGGGGTGTGAGGGGGGAGTTTGGGGTGTGAGGGGGGAGTGTGGGGTGTGAGGGGGAAGTGTGGGGTGTGTTGGGTGTGTGGGGGCATGAGGGGGAGTGTGGGGTGTGAGGGGGAGTGTGGGGTGTGAGGGGGAGTGTGGGGTGTGAGGGGGAGTGTGGGGTGTGAGGGGGAGTGTGGGGTGTGAGGGGGAGTGTGGGGTGTGAGGGGGAGTGTGGGGTATGTTGGGTGTGAGGGTGGTTGAGGGGGAGTTTGGGGGTGTGGGGTGTAGGGGGGAGTGTGGGGTGTGAGGGGGTGTGGGGTGTGAGGGGGAGTGTGGGGTGTGAGGGGGAGTGTGGGGTGTGTTGGGTGTGAGGGTGTGTGAGGGGGAGTTTGGGGTTGTGAGGGGGAGTGTGGGGTGTAAGGGGCAGTGTGGGGTGTGAGGGGCAGTGTGGGGTGTGAGGTGCAGTGTGGGGTGTGAGGGGGAGTGTGAGTTGGGTGTGAGGGGGAGTGTGAGTTGGGTGTGAGGGGGAGTGTGGGATGTGAGGGGGAGTGTGGGGTGTGAGGGGGAGTTTGGGGGGGTGAGGGGGAGTTTGGGGGTGTGAGGGGGAGTATGGGGTGTGAGGGGGAGTATGGGGTGAGGGGGAGTATGGGGTGTGAGGGGGAGTTTGGGGGTGTGAGGGGGAGTATGGGGTGTGAGGGGGAGTATGGGGTGAGGGGGAGTGTGGGGTGTGAGGGGGAATGTGGGGTGTGTTGGGAGTTTGGGGGTGTGGGGGGGATTGTGGGGCGTGAGGGGGAGTGTGGGGCGTGAGGGGGAAAGTGGGGCGTGAGGGGGAGTGTGGGGGAGTGTGGGGCGTGAGGGGGAGTGTGGGGCGTGAGGGGGAGTGTGGGGTGTGTTCGGTGTGAGGGTGTGTGAAGGGGAGTGTGGGGTGTGTTGGGAGCGTGTGGGGTGTGAGGGGGAGTGTGGGGTGTGTTGGTAGTTTGGGGGTGTGAGGGGGGAGTTTGGGGCATGAGGGGGAGTGTGGGGTGTGAGTGGGAGTGTGGGGCGTGAGGGGGAGTGTGGGGCGTGAGGGGGAGAGTGGGGCGTGAGGGGGAGTGTGGGGCGTGAGGGGGAGTGTGGGGCGTGAGGGGGAGTGTGGGGCGTGAGGGGGAGTGTGGGGCGTGAAGGGGAGTGTGGGGCGTGAGGGGGAGTGTGGGGTGTGTTGGGAGTTTGGGGGTGTGTGAGGGGGAGTGTGGGGCGTGAGGGGGAGTGTGGGGCGTGAGGGGGAGTGTGGGGCGTGAGGGGGAGAGTGGGGCGTGAGTGGGAGTGTGGGGCGTGAGGGGGAGTGTGGGGCGTGAGGGGGAGAGTGGGGCGTGAGGGGGAGTGTGGGGCGTGAGGGGGAGTGTGGGGCGTGAGGGGGAGTGTGGGGCGTGAGGGGGAGTGTGGGGCGTGAAGGGGAGTGTGGGGCGTGAGGGGGAGTGTGGGGTGTGTTGGGAGTTTGGGGGTGTGTGAGGGGGAGTGTGGGGCGTGAGGGGGAGTGTGGGGCGTGAGGGGGAGTGTGGGGCGTGAGGGGCAGTGTGGGGTGTGAGGGGCAGTGTGGGGTGTGAGGGGGAGTGTGAGTTGGGTGTGAGGGGGTGTGTGAGTTGGGTGTGAGGGGGAGTGTGGGATGTGAGGGGGAGTGTGGGGTGTGAGGGGGAGTTTGGGGGTGTGAGGGGGAGTTTGGGGGTGTGAGGGGGAGTATGGGGTGTGAGGGGGAGTATGGGGTGAGGGGGAGTATGGGGTGTGAGGGTGAGTTTGGGGGTGTGAGGGGGAGTATGGGGTGTGAAGGGGAGTATGGGGTGAGGGGGAGTGTGGGGTGTGAGGGGGAATGTGGGGTGTGTTGGGAGTTTGGGGTTGTGAGGGGGGATTGTGGGGTGTGAGGGGGAGTGTAGGGTGTGTTGGGAGTTTGGGGGTGTGAGGGGGGATTGTGGGGTATGTTGGGTGTGAGGGTGGTTGAGGGGGAGTTTGAGGGTGTGGGGTGTAGGGGGGAATGTGGGGTGTGAGGGGGAGTGTAGGGTGTGAGGGGGAGTGTGCGGTGTGTTGGGTGTGAGGGGGAGTTTGGGGGTGTGAGGGGGAGTGTGGGGTGTGAGGGGCAGTGTGGGGTGTGAGGGGCAGTGTGGGGTGTGAGGGGGAGTGTGAGTTGGGTGTGAGGGGGAGTGTGGGATGTGAGGGGGAGTGTGGGGTGTGAGGGGGAGTTTGGGGGTGTGAGGGGGAGTTTGGGGGTGTGAGGGGGAGTATGGGGTGTGAGGGGGAGTATGGGGTGAGGGGGAGTATGGGGTGTGAGGGGGAGTTTGGGGGTGTGAGGGGGAGTATGGGGTGTGAGGGGGAGTATGGGGTGAGGGGGAGTGTGGGGTGTGAGGGGGAATGTGGGGTGTGTTGGGAGTTTGGGGGTGTGAGGGGGGATTGTGGGGTGTGAGGGGGAGTGTAGGGTGTGTTGGGAGTTTGGGGGTGTGAGGGGGGATTGTGGGGTATGTTGGGTGTGAGGGTGGTTGAGGGGGAGTTTGAGGGTGTGGGGTGTAGGGGGGAATGTGGGGTGTGAGGGGGAGTGTAGGGTGTGAGGGGGAGTGTGCGGTGTGTTGGGTGTGAGGGGGAGTTTGGGGGTGTGAGGGGGAGTGTGGGGTGTGAGGGGCACTGTGGGGTGTGAGGGGCAGTGTGGGGTGTGAGGGGGAGTGTGAGTTGGGTGTGAGGGGGGAGTGTGTGGTGTGAGGGGGAGTGTGGGGTGTGTTGTGTGTGAGGGGGAGTGTGGGGTGTGAGGGGGAGTTTGGGGGCGTGAGGGGGAGTGTGGGGTGTGTTCGGTGTGAGGGTGTGTGAAGGGGAGTGTGGGGTGTGTTGGGAGCGTGTGGGGTGTGAGGGTGAGTGTGGGGTGTGTTGGTAGTTTGGGGGTGTGAGGGGGGAGTTTGGGGTGTGAGGGGGAGTGTGGGGTGTGAGGGGGGAGTGTGGGGTGTGAGGGGGAAGTGTGGGGTGTGTTGGGTGTGTGGGGGCATGAGGGGGAGTGTGGGGTGTGAGGGGGAGTGTGGGGTGTGAGGGGGAGTGTGGGGTGTGAGGGGGAGTGTGGGGTGTGAGGGGGAGTGTGGGGTGTGAGGGGGAGTGTGGGGTATGTTGGGTGTGAGGGTGGTTGAGGGGGAGTTTGGGGGTGTGGGGTGTAGGGGGGAGTGTGGGGTGTGAGGGGGTGTGGGGTGTGAGGGGGAGTGTGGGGTGTGAGGGGGAGTGTGGGGTGTGTTGGGTGTGAGGGTGTGTGAGGGGGAGTTTGGGGTTGTGAGGGGGAGTGTGGGGTGTAAGGGGCAGTGTGGGGTGTGAGGGGCAGTGTGGGGTGTGAGGGGCAGTGTGGGGTGTGAGGGGGAGTGTGAGTTGGGTGTGAGGGGGAGTGTGAGTTGGGTGTGAGGGGGAGTGTGGGATGTGAGGGGGAGTGTGGGGTGTGAGGGGGAGTTTGGGGGTGTGAGGGGGAGTTTGGGGGTGTGAGGGGGAGTATGGGGTGTGAGGGGGAGTATGGGGTGAGGGGGAGTATGTGGTGTGAGGGGGAGTTTGGGGGTGTGAGGGGGAGTATGGGGTGTGAGGGGGAGTATGGGGTGAGGGGGAGTGTGGGGTGTGAGGGGGAATGTGGGGTGTGTTGGGAGTTTGGGGGTGTGGGGGGGATTGTGGGGCGTGAGGGGGAGTGTGGGGCGTGAGGGGGAAAGTGGGGCGTGAGGGGGAGTGTGGGGGAGTGTGGGGCGTGAGGGGGAGTGTGGGGCGTGAGGGGGAGTGTGGGGTGTGTTCGGTGTGAGGGTGTGTGAAGGGGAGTGTGGGGTGTGTTGGGAGCGTGTGGGGTGTGAGGGGGAGTGTGGGGTGTGTTGGTAGTTTGGGGGTGTGAGGGGGGAGTTTGGGGCATGAGGGGGAGTGTGGGGTGTGAGTGGGAGTGTGGGGCGTGAGGGGGAGTGTGGGGCGTGAGGGGGAGAGTGGGGCGTGAGGGGGAGTGTGGGGCGTGAGGGGGAGTGTGGGGCGTGAGGGGGAGTGTGGGGCGTGAGGGGGAGTGTGGGGCGTGAAGGGGAGTGTGGGGCGTGAGGGGGAGTGTGGGGTGTGTTGGGAGTTTGGGGGTGTGTGAGGGGGAGT
This sequence comes from Scyliorhinus torazame, assembly GCF_047496885.1. NCBI lineage: Eukaryota > Metazoa > Chordata > Chondrichthyes > Carcharhiniformes > Scyliorhinidae > Scyliorhinus > Scyliorhinus torazame. The sequence goes on from NW_027309008.1 coordinate 18,973, forward strand.
GTGGGGCGTGAGGGGGAGTGTGGGGCGTGAGGGGGAGTGTGGGGCGTGAGGGGGAGAGTGGGGCGTGAGTGGGAGTGTGGGGCGTGAGGGGGAGTGTGGGGCGTGAGGGGGAGAGTGGGGCGTGAGGGGGAGTGTGGGGCGTGAGGGGGAGTGTGGGGCGTGAGGGGGAGTGTGGGGCGTGAGGGGGAGTGTGGGGCGTGAAGGGGAGTGTGGGGCGTGAGGGGGAGTGTGGGGTGTGTTGGGAGTTTGGGGGTGTGTGAGGGGGAGTGTGGGGCGTGAGGGGGAGTGTGGGGCGTGAGGGGGAGTGTGGGGCGTGAGGGGGAGTGTTGGGTGTGAGGGGGAGTGTGGGGCGTGAGGGGGAGTGTGGGGCGTGAGGGGGAGTGTGGGGCGTGAGGGGGAGTGTGAGGCGTGAGGGAGAGTGTGGGGCGTGAGGGGGAGTGTGGGGCGTGAGGGGGAGTGTGGGGCGTGAAGGGGAGTGTGGGGCGTGAGGGGGAGTGTGGGGTGTGTTGAGAGTTTGGGGATGTGTGAGGGGGAGTGTGGGGTCTGTTGGGAGTGTGGGGTGTGTTGGGAGTGTGGGGTGTGTTGGGAGTGTGGGGTTGTGAGGGGGGAGTGTGGGGTGTGAGGGGGAGTGTGGGGTGTGTTGGGAGTTTGGGGGTGTGAGGGGGAGTGTGGGGTGTGAGGGGGAGTGTGGGGTGTGTTGGGAGTGTGGGGTGTGTTGGGAGTTTCGGGTGTGTTGGGAGTTTGGGGTGTGTTGGGAGTTGGGGTGTGAGGGGGGAGTTTGGGGGTGTGAGGGGGGAGTGTGGGGGTGTGAGGGGGGAGTGTGGGGCGTGAGGGGGAGTGTGGGGCATGACTGGGCATGAGGGGGAGTGTGGGGTGTGAGGGGGAGTGTAGGGTGTGAGGGGGAGTGTGCGGTGTGTTGGGTGTGAGGGGGAGTTTGGGGGTGTGAGGGGGAGTGTGGGGTGTGAGGGGCAGTGTGGGGTGTGAGGGGCAGTGTGGGGTGTGAGGGGGAGTGTGAGTTGGGTGTGAGGGGGAGTGTGGGATGTGAGGGGGAGTGTGGGGTGTGAGGGGGAGTTTGGGGGTGTGAGGGGGAGTTTGGGGGTGTGAGGGGGAGTATGGGGTGTGAGGGGGAGTATGGGGTGAGGGGGATTATGGGGTGTGAGGGGGAGTTTGGGGGTGTGAGGGGGAGTATGGGGTGTGAGGGGGAGTATGGGGTGAGGGGGAGTGTGGGGTGTGAGGGGGAATGTGGGGTGTGTTGGGAGTTTGGGGGTGTGAGGGGGGATTGTGGGGTGTGAGGGGGAGTGTAGGGTGTGTTGGGAGTTTGGGGGTGTGAGGGGGGATTGTGGGGTATGTTGGGTGTGAGGGTGGTTGAGGGGGAGTTTGAGGGTGTGGGGTGTAGGGGGGAATGTGGGGTGTGAGGGGGAGTGTAGGGTGTGAGGGGGAGTGTGCGGTGTGTTGGGTGTGAGGGGGAGTTTGGGGGTGTGAGGGGGAGTGTGGGGTGTGAGGGGCACTGTGGGGTGTGAGGGGCAGTGTGGGGTGTGAGGGGCAGTGTGAGTTGGGTGTGAGGGGGGAGTGTGTGGTGTGAGGGGGAGTGTGGGGTGTGTTGTGTGTGAGGGGGAGTGTGGGGTGTGAGGGGGAGTTTGGGGGCGTGAGGGGGAGTGTGGGGTGTGTTCGGTGTGAGGGTGTGTGAAGGGGAGTGTGGGGTGTGTTGGGAGCGTGTGGGGTGTGAGGGTGAGTGTGGGGTGTGTTGGTAGTTTGGGGGTGTGAGGGGGGAGTTTGGGGTGTGAGGGGGAGTGTGGGGTGTGAGGGGGGAGTGTGGGGTGTGAGGGGGAAGTGTGGGGTGTGTTGGGTGTGTGGGGGCATGAGGGGGAGTGTGGGGTGTGAGGGGGAGTGTGGGGTGTGAGGGGGAGTGTGGGGTGTGAGGGGGAGTGTGGGGTGTGAGGGGGAGTGTGGGGTGTGAGGGGGAGTGTGGGGTATGTTGGGTGTGAGGGTGGTTGAGGGGGAGTTTGGGGGTGTGGGGTGTAGGGGGGAGTGTGGGGTGTGAGGGGGTGTGGGGTGTGAGGGGGAGTGTGGGGTGTGAGGGGGAGTGTGGGGTGTGTTGGGTGTGAGGGTGTGTGAGGGGGAGTTTGGGGTTGTGAGGGGGAGTGTGGGGTGTAAGGGGCAGTGTGGGGTGTGAGGGGCAGTGTGGGGTGTGAGGGGCAGTGTGGGGTGTGAGGGGGAGTGTGAGTTGGGTGTGAGGGGGAGTGTGAGTTGGGTGTGAGGGGGAGTGTGGGATGTGAGGGGGAGTGTGGGGTGTGAGGGGGAGTTTGGGGGTGTGAGGGGGAGTTTGGGGGTGTGAGGGGGAGTATGGGGTGTGAGGGGGAGTATGGGGTGAGGGGGAGTATGGGGTGTGAGGGGGAGTTTGGGGGTGTGAGGGGGAGTATGGGGTGTGAGGGGGAGTATGGGGTGAGGGGGAGTGTGGGGTGTGAGGGGGAATGTGGGGTGTGTTGGGAGTTTGGGGGTTTGGGGGGGATTGTGGGGCGTGAGGGGGAGTGTGGGGCGTGAGGGGGAAAGTGGGGCGTGAGGGGGAGTGTGGGGGAGTGTGGGGCGTGAGGGGGAGTGTGGGGCGTGAGGGGGAGTGTGGGGTGTGTTCGGTGTGAGGGTGTGTGAAGGGGAGTGTGGGGTGTGTTGGGAGCGTGTGGGGTGTGAGGGGGAGTGTGGGGTGTGTTGGTAGTTTGGGGGTGTGAGGGGGGAGTTTGGGGCATGAGGGGGAGTGTGGGGTGTGAGTGGGAGTGTGGGGCGTGAGGGGGAGTGTGGGGCGTGAGGGGGAGAGTGGGGCGTGAGGGGGAGTGTGGGGCGTGAGGGGGAGTGTGGGGCGTGAGGGGGAGTGTGGGGCGTGAGGGGGAGTGTGGGGCGTGAAGGGGAGTGTGGGGCGTGAGGGGGAGTGTGGGGTGTGTTGGGAGTTTGGGGGTGTGTGAGGGGGAGTGTGGGGCGTGAGGGGGAGTGTGGGGCGTGAGGGGGAGTGTGGGGCGTGAGGGGGAGAGTGGGGCGTGAGTGGGAGTGTGGGGCGTGAGGGGGAGTGTGGGGCGTGAGGGGGAGAGTGGGGCGTGAGGGGGAGTGTGGGGCGTGAGGGGGAGTGTGGGGCGTGAGGGGGAGTGTGGGGCGTGAGGGGGAGTGTGGGGCGTGAAGGGGAGTGTGGGGCGTGAGGGGGAGTGTGGGGTGTGTTGGGAGTTTGGGGGTGTGTGAGGGGGAGTGTGGGGCGTGAGGGGGAGTGTGGGGCGTGAGGGGGAGTGTGGGGCGTGAGGGGGAGTGTGGGGTGTGAGGGGGAGTGTGGGGCGTGAGGGGGAGTGTGGGGCGTGAGGGGGAGTGTGGGGCGTGAGGGGGAGTGTGAGGCGTGAGGGAGAGTGTGGGGCGTGAGGGGGAGTGTCGGGCGTGAGGGGGAGTGTGGGGCGTGAAGGGGAGTGTGGGGCGTGAGGGGGAGTGTGGGGTGTGTTGAGAGTTTGGGGATGTGTGAGGGGGAGTGTGGGGTCTGTTGGGAGTGTGGGGTGTGTTGGGAGTGTGGGGTGTGTTGGGAGTGTGGGGTTGTGAGGGGGGAGTGTGGGGTGTGAGGGGGAGTGTGGGGTGTGTTGGGAGTTTGGGGGTGTGAGGGGGAGTGTGGGGTGTGAGGGGGAGTGTGGGGTGTGTTGGGAGTGTGGGGTGTGTTGGGAGTTTGGGGTGTGTTGGGAGTTTGGGGTGTGTTGGGAGTTGGGGTGTGAGGGGGGAGTTTGGGGGTGTGAGGGGGGAGTGTGGGGGTGTGAGGGGGGAGTGTGGGGCGTGAGGGGGAGTGTGGGGCATGACTGGGCATGAGGGGGAGTGTGGGGTGTGAGGGGGAGTGTGGAGCGTGAGGGGGAGTGTGGGGCGTGAGGGGGAGTGTGGGGCGTGAGGGGGAGTGTGGGGCGTGAGGGGGAGTGTGGGGCGTGAGGGGGAGTGTGGGGTGTGAGGGGGCGTGTGGGGCGTGAGGGGGAGTGTGGGGCGTGATGGGGGAGTGTGGGGCGTGAGGGGGAGTGTGGGGCGTGAGGGGGAGTGTGGGGCGTGAGGGGGAGTGTGGGGCGTGAGGGGGAGTGTGGGGCGTGAGGGGGCGAGTGGGGCGTGAGGGGGAGTGTGGGGTGTGTTGAGAGTTTGGGGTGTGTTGGGAGTTTGGGGTGTGTTGGGAGTTTGGGGTGTGTTGGGAGTTTGGGGTGTGTTGGGAGTTTGGGGTGTGTTGGGAGTTTGGGGTGTGTTGTGAGTTTGGGGTGTGAGGGGGAGTGTAGGGTGTGTTCGGAGTTTGGGGTGTGAGGGGGAGTGTGGGGTGTGTTCGGTGTGAGGGTGTGTGAAGGGGAGTGTGGGGTGTGTTGGGAGCGTGTGGGGTGTGAGGGGGAGTGTGGGGTGTGTTGGGAGTTTGGGGGTGTGAGGGGGGAGTTTGGGGTGTGAGGGGGAGTTTGGGGTGTGTTGGGAGTTTGGGGGTGTGAGGGGGGAGTGTGGGGTGTGTTGGGTGTGTGGGCGTGTGAGGGGGAGTGTGGGGTGTGAGGGGGAGTGTGGGGTGTGAGGGGGAGTGTGGGGTGTGAGGGGGAGTGTGGGGTGTGAGGGGGAGTGTGGGGTGTGAGGGGGAGTGTGGGGTGTGAGGGGGAGTGTGGGGTGTGAGGGGGAGTGTGGGGTGTGTTGCCTGTAAGGTTGTGTGAGGGGGAGTTTGGGGGTATGAGGGGGAGTGTGGGGTGTGAGGGGGAGTGTGGGGTGTGAGGGGGAGTGTGGGGTGTGAGGGGGAGTGTGGGGTGTGAGGGGGAGCTTGGGGGTGTGAGGGGGAGTTTGGGGGTGTGAGGGGGAGTGTGGGGTGTGAGGGGCAGTGTGGGGTGTGAGGGGCAGTGTGGGGTGTGAGGGGGAGTGTGGGGTGTGAGGGGGAGTGTGGGGTGTGGTGGGGAGTGTGGGGTGTGAGGGGGAGTTTGGGGGTGTGAGGGGGAGTTTGGGGGTGTGAGGGGGAGTTTGGGGGTGTGAGGGGGAGTTTGGGGGTGTGAGGGGGAGTTTGGGGGTGTGAGGGGGAGTATGGGGTGTGAGCGGGAGTATGGGGTGTGAGGGGGAGTATGGGGTGAGGGGGAGTATGGGGTGTGAGGGGGAGTGTGGGGGGTGTTGGGAGATTGGGGGGGTGAGGGGGGATTGTGGGGTGTGAGGGGGGAGTGTGGGGTGTGAGGGGGGAGTGTGTTGGGAGTTTGGGGGTGTGAGGGGGAGTGTGGGGTGTGAGGGGGAGTGTGGGGTGTGTTGGGAGTTTGGGGGTGTGTGAGGGGGGAGTGTGGGGTGTGTTGGGAGTTTGGGGTGTGAGGGGGAGTGTGGGGTGTGTTGGGTGTGAGGGGGAGTTTGGGGCTGTGAGGGGGAGTGTGGGGTGTGAGTGGGAGTGTGGGGTGTGAGGGGGAGTGTGGGGTGTGTTGGGAGTTTGAGGGTGTGAGGGGGATTGTGGGGTGTGAGGGGGGACTGTGGGGTGTGAGGTGGAATGTGGGGGAGTGTGTTGGGAGTTTGGGGGGTGTGAGGGGGGAGTGTGGGGGGTGAGGGGGAGTGTGGGGTGTGAGGGGGAGTGTGGGGTGTGTTGGGAGTTTGGGGGTGTGTGAGGGGGGAGTGTGGGGTGTGTTGGGAGTTTGGGGTGTGAGGGGAGTGTGGGGTGTGTTGGGAGTTTGGGGGTGTGAGGGGGAGTGTGGGGTGTTTAGAGTTTGGGGTGTGAGGGGGAGTGTGGGGTGTGAGGGGGAGTGTGGGGTGTGTTGGGAGTTTGGGGTGTGAGGGGGAGTGTGGGGTGTGAGGGGGCGTGTGGGGTGTGTTGGGAGTTTGGGGTTGTGAGGGGGGAGTGTGAGGTGTGAGGGGGAATGTGGGGTGTGAGGGGGAATGTGGGGTGTGAGGGGGAGTGTGGGGTGTGTTGGGAGTTTGCGGGTGTGAGGGGGAGTGTGAGGGGGAGTGTGGGGTGTGAGGGGGAGTGTGGGGTGTGAGGGGGAGTATGGGGTGTGAGGGGGAGTTTGGGGTGTGAGGGGGAGTGTGGGGTGTGAGGGGGAGTGTGGGGTGTGAGGGGGAGTTTCGGGGTGTGAGGGGGAGTGTGGGGTGTGAGGGGGGAGTGTGGGGCGTGAGGGGGAGTGTGGGGCGTGAGGGGGCATGAGGGGGAGTGTGGGGCGTGAGGGGGAGTGTGGGGCGTGAGGGGGAGTGTGGGGCGTGAGGGGGAGTGTGGGGCGTGAGGGGGAGTGTGCGGCGTGAGGGGGAGTGTGGGGCGTGAGGGGGAGTGTGGGGCGTGAGGGGGAGTGTGGGGCGTGAGGGGGAGTGTGGGGCTTGAGGGGGGGTGTGTGGCGTGAGGGGGAGTGTGGGGCGTGAGGTGGAGTGTGGGGCGTGAGGGGGAGTGTGGGGCGTGAGGGGGAGTGTGGGACGTGAGGGGGAGTGTGGGGCGTGAGGGGGAGTGTGGGGCGTGAGGGGGTGTGTGGGAAGTGAGGGGGAGAGTGTGGCGTGAGGGGGAGTGTGTGGCGTGAGGGGGAGTGTGGGGCGTGAGGGGGAGTGTGGGGCGTGAGGGGGAGTGTGGGGCGTGAGGGGGAGTGTGGGGCGTGAGGGGGAGTGTGGGGCGTGAGGGGGAGTGTGGGGCGTGAGGGGGAGTGTGAGGCGTGAGGGGGAGTGTGGGGCGTGAGGGGAAGTGTGGGGCGTGAGGGGGAGTGTGGGGCGTGAGGGGGAGTGTGGGGCGTGAGGGGGAGTGTGGGGTGTGGGGTGTGTTGGGAGTTTGGGGGTGTGTGAGGGGGAGTGTGGGGTGTGTTGGGAGTGTGGGGTGTGTTGAGAGTTTGGGGTGTGTTCGGAGTTTGGGGTGTGTTGGGAGTTTGGGGTGTGTTGGGAGTTTGGGGTGTGTTGGGAGTTTGGGGTGTGTTGGGAGTTTGGGGTGTGAGGGGGAGTGTAGGGTGTGTTCGGAGTTTGGGGGTGTGAGGGGGGAGTTTGGGGTGTGAGGGGGAGTATGGGGTGTGAGGGGGAGTGTGGGGTGTGTTGGGTGTGTGGGGGTTTGAGGGGGAGTGTGGGGGTGAGAGGGGGAGTGTGGGGTGTGAGGGGGTGTGGGGTGTGAGGGGGAGTGTGGGGCGTGAGGGGGAGTGTGGGGTGTGAGGGGGAGTGTGGGGCGTGAGGGGGAGTGTGGGGCGTGAGGGGGAGTGTGGGGCGTGAGGGGGAGTGTGGGGCGTGAGGGGGAGTGTGGGGCCTGAGGGGGAGTGTGGGGCGTGAGGGGGCGAGTGGGGCGTGAGGGGGAGTGTGGGGTGTGTTGAGAGTTTGGGGTGTGTTGGGAGTTTGGGGTGTGTTGGGAGTTTGGGGTGTGTTGGGAGTTTGGGGTGTGTTGGGAGTTTGGGGTGTGTTGGGAGTTTGGGGTGTGTTGGGAGTTTGGGGTGTGTTGGGAGTTTGGGGTGTGTTGGGAGTTTGGGGTGTGAGGGGGAGTGTAGGGTGTGTTCGGAGTTTGGGGTGTGAGGGGGAGTGTGGGGTGTGTTCGGTGTGAGGGTGTGTGAAGGGGAGTGTGGGGTGTGTTGGGAGCATGTGGGGTGTGAGGGGGAGTGTGGGGTGTGTTGGGAGTTTGGGGGTGTGAGGGGGGTGTTTGGGGTGTGAGGGGGAGTGTGGGGTGTGTTGGGAGTTTTGGGGTGTGAGGGGGGAGTGTGGGGTGTGTTGGGTGTGTGGGCGTGTGAGGGGGAGTGTGGGGTGTGAGGGGGAGTGTGGGGTGTGAGGGGGAGTGTGGGGTGTGAGGGGGAGTGTGGGGTGTGAGGGGGAGTGTGGGGTGTGAGGGGGAGTGTGGGGTGTGAGGGGGAGTGTGGGGTGTGAGGGGGAGTGTGGGGTGTGTTGCCTGTAAGGGTGTGTGAGGGGGAGTTTGGGGGTGTGAGGGGGAGTCTGGGGTGTGAGGGGGAGTGTGGGGTGTGAGGGGGGAGTTTGGGGTGTGAGGGGGAGTGTGGGGTGTGTTGGGAGTTTGGGGGTGTGAGGGGGGAGTGTGGGGTGTGTTGGGTGTGTGGGCGTGTGAGGGGGAGTGTGGGGTGTGAGGGGGAGTGTGGGGTGTGAGGGGGAGTGTGGGGTGTGAGGGGGAGTGTGGGGTGTGAGGGGGAGTGTGGGGTGTGAGGGGGAGTGTGGGGTGTGAGGGGGAGTGTGGGGTGTGTTGCCTGTAAGGGTGTGTGAGGGGGAGTTTGGGGGTGTGAGGGGGAGTGTGGGGTGTGAGGGGGAGTGTGGGGTGTGAGGGGGAGTGTGGGGTGTGAGGGGGAGTGTGGGGTGTGAGGGGGAGTGTGGGGTGTGAGGGGGAGTTTGGGGGTGTGAGGGGGAGTTTGGGGGTGTGAGGGGGAGTGTGGGGTGTGAGGGGCAGTGTGGGCGTGAGGGGCAGTGTGGGGTGTGAGGGGGAGTGTGGGGTGTGAGGGGGAGTGTGGGGTGTGGTGGGGAGTGTGGGGTGTGAGGGGGAGTTTGGGGGTGTGAGGGGGAGTTTGGGGGTGTGAGGGGGAGTTTGGGGGTGTGAGGGGGAGTATGGGGTGTGAGGGGGAGTATGGGGTGAGGGGGAGTATGGGGTGTGAGGGGGAGTGTGGGGTGTGAGGGGGAATGTGGGGTGTGAGGGGGAGTGTAGGGTGTGTTGGGAGTTTGGGGGGGTGAGGGGGGATTGTGGGGTGTGAGGGGGGAGTGTGGGGTGTGAGGGGGAGTGTGTTGGGAGTTTGGGGGTGTGAGGGGGGAGTGTGGGGTGTGAGGGGGTGTGGGGTGTGTTGGGAGTTTGGGGGTGTGTGAGGGGGGAGTGTGGGGTGTGTTGGGAGTTTGGGGTGTGAGGGGGAGTGTGGGGTGTGTTGGGTGTGAGGGGGAGTTTGGGGCTGTGAGGGGGAGTGTGGGATGTGAGGGGGAGTGTGGGGTGTGTTGGGAGTTTGAGGGTGTGAGGGGGATTGTGGGGTGTGAGGGGGGACTGTGGGGTGTGAGGGGGAGTGTGGGGGAGTGTGTTGGGAGTTTGGGGGTGTGAGGGGGGAGTGTGGGGGGTGAGGGGGAGTGTGGGGTGTGAGGGGGAGTGTGGGGTGTGTTGGGAGTTTGGGGGTGTGTGAGGGGGGAGTGTGGGGTGTGTTGGGAGTTTGGGGTGTGAGGGGAGTGTGGGGTGTGTTGGGAGTTTGGGGGTGTGAGGGGGAGTGTGGGGTGTTAGGAGTTTGGGGTGTGAGGGGGAGTGTGGGGTGTGAGGGGGAGTGTGGGGTGTGTTGGGAGTTTGGGGTGTGAGGGGGAGTGTGGGGTGTGAGGGGGCGTGTGGGGTGTGTTGGGAGTTTGGGGTTGTGAGGGGGGAGTGTGGGGTGTGAGGGGGAATGTGGGGTGTGAGGGGGAGTGTGGGGTGTGTTGGGAGTTTGCGGGTGTGAGGGGGAGTGTGAGGGGGAGTGTGGGGTGTGAGGGGGAGTGTGGGGTGTGAGGGGGAGTGTGGGGTGTGAGGGGGAGTATGGGGTGTGAGGGGGAGTTTGGGGTGTGAGGGGGAGTGTGGGGTGTGAGGGGGAGTGTGGGGTGTGAGGGGGAGTGTGGGGTGTGAGGGGGAGTTTCGGGGTGTGAGGGGGAGTGTGGGGTGTGAGGGTGAGTGTGGGGGTGTGAGGGGGGAGTGTGGGGCGTGAGGGGGAGTGTGGGGCGTGAGGGGGCATGAGGGGGAGTGTGGGGTGTGAGGGGGAGTGTGGGGCGTGAGGGGGAGTGTGGGGCGTGAGGGGGAGTGTGGGGCGTGAGGGGGAGTGTGGGGCGTGAGGGGGAGTGTGGGGCGTGAGGGGGAGTGTGGGGCGTGAGGGGGAGTGTGGGGCGTGAGGGGGTGTGTGGGAAGTGAGGGGGAGTGTGTGGCGTGAGGGGGAGTGTGGGGCGTGAGGGGGAGTGTGGGGCGTGAGGGGGAGTGTGGGGCGTGAGGGGGAGTGTGGGGCGTGAGGGGGAGTGTGGGGCGTGAGGGGGAGTGTGGGGCGTGAGGGGGAGTGTGGGGCGTGAGGGGGAGTGTGGGGCGTGAGGGGGAGTGTGAGGCGTGAGGGGGAGTGTGGGGCGTGAGGGGAAGTGTGGGGCGTGAGGGGGAGTGTGGGGCGTGAGGGGGAGTGTGGGGCGTGAGGGGGAGTGTGGGGTGTGTTGGGAGTTTGGGGGTGTGTGAGGGGGAGTGTGGGGTGTGTTGGGAGTGTGGAGTGTGTTGAGAGTTTGGGATGTGTTCGGAGTTTGGGGTGTGTTGGGAGTTTGGGGTGTGTTGGGAGTTTGGGGTGTGTTGGGAGTTTGGGGTGTGTTGGGAGTTTGGGGTGTGTTGGGAGTTTGGGGTGTGAGGGGGAGTGTAGGGTGTGTTCGGAGTTTGGGGTGTGAGGGGGAGTGTGGGGTGTGTTCGGTGTGAGGGTGTGTGAAGGGGAGTGTCGGGTGTGTTGGGAGCGTGTGGGGTGTGAGGGGGAGTGTGGGGTGTGTTGGGAGTTTGGGGGTGTGAGGGGGGAGTTTGGGGTGTGAGGGGGAGTGTGGGGTGTGAGGGGGAGTGTGGGGTGTGTGGGGGTGTGAGGGGGAGTGTGGGGCGTGAGGGGGAGTGTGGGGCGTGAGGGGGAGTGTGGGGCGTGAGGGGGAGTGTGGGGCGTGAGGGGGAGTGTGGGGCTTGAGGGGGGGTGTGGGGCGTGAGGGGGAGTGTGGGGCGTGAGGGGGAGTGTGGGGCGTGAGGGGGAGTGTGGGACGTGAGGGGGAGTGTGGGGCGTGAGGGGGAGTGTGGGGCGTGAGGGGGTGTGTGGGAAGTGAGGGGGAGTGTGTGGCGTGAGGGGGAGTGTGGGGCGTGAGGGGGAGTGTGGGGCGTGAGGGGGAGTGTGGGGCGTGAGGGGGAGTGTGGGGCGTGAGGGGGAGTGTGGGGCGTGAGGGGGAGTGTGGGGCGTGAGGGGGAGTGTGAGGCGTGAGGGGGAGTGTGGGGCGTGAGGGGGAGTGTGGGGCGTGAGGGGGAGTGTGGGGCGTGAGGGGGAGTGTGGGGTGTGGGGTGTGTTGGGAGTTTGGGGGTGTGTGAGGGGGAGTGTGGGGTGTGTTGGGAGTGTGGGGTGTGTTGAGAGTTTGGGGTGTGTTGGGAGTTTGGGGTGTGTTGGGAGTTTGGGGTGTGTTGGGAGTTTGGGGTGTGTTGGGAGTTTGGGGTGTGTTGGGAGTTTGGGGTGTGTTGGGAGTTTGGGGTGTGAGGGGGAGTGTAGGGTGTGTTCGGAGTTTGGGGTGTGAGGGGGAGTGTGGGGTGTGTTCGGTGTGAGGGTGTGTGAAGGGGAGTGTGGGGTGTGTTGGGAGCGTGTGGGGTGTGAGGGGGAGTGTGGGGTGTGTTGGGAGTTTGGGGGTGTGAGGGGGGAGTTTGGGGTGTGAGGGGGAGTGTGGGGTGTGAGGGGGAGTGTGGGGTGTGTTGGGTGTGTGGGGGTGTGAGGGGGAGTGTGGGGGTGTGAGGGGGAGTGTGGGGTGTGAGGGGGAGTGTGGGGTGTGAGGGGGAGTGTGGGGCGTGAGGGGGAGTGTGGGGCGTGAGGGGGAGTGTGGGGCGTGAGGGGGAGTGTGGGGCGTGAGGGGGAGTGTGGGGCGTGAGGGGGAGTGTGGGGCCTGAGGGGGAGTGTGGGGCGTGAGGGGGCGAGTGGGGCGTGAGGGGGAGTGTGGGGTGTGTTGAGAGTTTGGGGTGTGTTGGGAGTTTGGGGTGTGTTGGGAGTTTGGGGTGTGTTGGGAGTTTGGGGTGTGTTGGGAGTTTGGGGTGTGTTGGGAGTTTGGGGTGTGTTGGGAGTTTGGGGTGTGTTGGGAGTTTGGGGTGTGAGGGGGAGTGTAGGGTGTGTTCGGAGTTTGGGGTATGAGGGGGAGTGTGGGGTGTGTTCGGTGTGAGGGTGTGTGAAGGGGAGTGTGGGGTGTGTTGGGAGCATGTGGGGTGTGAGGGGGAGTGTGGGGTGTGTTGGGAGTTTGGGGGTGTGAGGGGGGAGTTTGGGGTGTGAGGGGGAGTGTGGGGTGTGTTGGGACTTTGGGGGTGTGAGGGGGGAGTGTGGGGTGTGTTGGGTGTGTGGGCGTGTGAGGGGGAGTGTGGGGTGTGAGGGGGAGTGTGGGGTGTGAGGGGGAGTGTGGGGTGTGAGGGGGGAGTTTGGGGTGTGAGGGGGAGTGTGGGGTGTGTTGGGAGTTTGGGGGTGTGAGGGGGGAGTGTGGGGTGTGTTGGGTGTGTGGGCGTGTGAGGGGGAGTGTGGGGTGTGAGGGGGAGTGTGGGGTGTGAGGGGGAGTGTGGGGTGTGAGGGGGAGTGTGGGGTGTGAGGGGGAGTGTGGGGTGTGCGGGGGAGTGTGGGGTGTGAGGGGGAGTGTGGGGTGTGTTGCCTGTAAGGGTGTGTGAGGGGGAGTTTGGGGGTGTGAGGGGGAGTGTGGGGTGTGAGGGGGAGTGTGGGGTGTGAGGGGGAGTGTGGGGTGTGAGGGGGAGTGTGGGGTGTGAGGGGGAGTTTGGGGGTGTGAGGGGGAGTTTGGGGGTGTGAGGGGGAGTGTGGGGTGTGAGGGGCAGTGTGGGGTGTGAGGGGCAGTGTGGGGTGTGAGGGGGAGTGTGGGGTGTGAGGGGGAGTGTGGGGTGTGGTGGGGAGTGTGGGGTGTGAGGGGGAGTTTGGGGGTGTGAGGGGGGGTTTGGGGGTGTGAGGGGGAGTTTGGGGGTGTGAGGGGGAGTTTGGGGGTGTGAGGGGGAGTTTGGGGGTGTGAGGGGGAGTATGGGGTGTGAGGGGGAGTATGGGGTGAGGGGGAGTATGGGGTGTGAGGGGGAGTGTGGGGTGTGAGGGGGAATGTGGGGTGTGAGGGGGAGTGTAGGGTGTGTTGGGAGTTTGGGGGGGTGAGGGGGGATTGTGGGGTGTGAGGGGGGAGTGTGGGGTGTGAGGGGGAGTGTGTTGGGAGTTTGGGGGTGTGAGGGGGGAGTGTGGGGCGTGAGGGGGAGTGTGGGGCGTGAGGGGGAGTGTGGGGTGTGGGGTGTGTTGGGAGTTTGGGGGTGTGTGAGGGGGAGTGTGGGGTGTGTTGGGAGTGTGGGGTGTGTTGAGAGTTTGGGGTGTGTTGGGAGTTTGGGGTGTGTTAGGAGTTTGGAGTGTGTTGGGAGTTTGGGGTGTGTTGGGAGTTTGGGGTGTGTTGGGAGTTTGGGGTGTGTTGGGAGTTTGGGGTGTGAGGGGGAGTGTAGGGTGTGTTCGGAGTTTGGGGTGTGAGGGGGAGTGTGGGGTGTGTTCGGTGTGAGGGTGTGTGAAGGGGAGTGTGGGGTGTGTTGGGAGCGTGTGGGGTGTGAGGGGGAGTGTGGGGTGTGTTGGGAGTTTGGGGGTGTGAGGGGGGAGTTTGGGGTGTGAGGGGGAGTGTGGGGTGTGAGGGGGAGTGTGGGGTGTGTTGGGTGTGTGGGGGTGTGAGGGGGAGTGTGGGGGTGTGAGGGGGAGTGTGGGGTGTGAGGGGGAGTGTGGGGTGTGAGGGGGAGTGTGGGGCGTGAGGGGGAGTGTGGGGCGTGAGGGGGAGTGTGGGGCGTGAGGGGGAGTGTGGGGCGTGAGGGGGAGTGTGGGGTGTGAGGGGGAGTGTGGGGCGTGAGGGGGAGTGTGGGGCGTGAGGGGGAGTGTGGGGCGTGAGGGGGAGTGTGGGGCGTGAGGGGGAGTGTGGGGCGTGAGGGGGAGTGTGGGGCGTGAGGGGGAGTGTGGGGCCTGAGGGGGAGTGTGGGGCCTGAGGGGGCGAGTGGGGCGTGAGGGGGAGTGTGGGGTGTGTTGAGAGTTTGGGGTGTGTTGGGAGTTTGGGGTGTGTTGGGAGTTTGGGGTGTGTTGGGAGTTTGGGGTGTGTTGGGAGTTTGGGGTGTGTTGGGAGTTTGGGGTGTGTTGGGAGTTTGGGGTGTGTTGGGAGTTTGGGGTGTGTTGGGAGTTTGGGGTGTGAGGGGGAGTGTAGGGTGTGTTCGGAGTTTGGGGTGTGAGGGGGAGTGTGGGGTGTGTTCGGTGTGAGGGTGTGTGAAGGGGAGTGTGGGGTGTGTTGGGAGCATGTGGGGTGTGAGGGGGAGTGTGGGGTGTGTTGGGAGTTTGGGGGTGTGAGGGGGGAGTTTGGGGTGTGAGGGGGAGTGTGGGGTGTGTTGGGAGTTTGGGGGTGTGAGGGGGAGTGTGGGGTGTGAGGGGGAGTGTGGGGTGTGAGGGGGAGTGTGGGGTGTGAGGGGGAGTGTGGGGTGTGAGGGGGGAGTTTGGGGTGTGAGGGGGAGTGTGGGGTGTGTTGGGAGTTTGGGGGTGTGAGGGGGGAGTGTGGGGTGTGTTGGGTGTGTGGGCGTGTGAGGGGGAGTGTGGGGTGTGAGGGGGAGTGTGGGGTGTGAGGGGGAGTGTGGGGTGTGAGGGGGAGTGTGGGGTGTGAGGGGGAGTGTGGGGTGTGAGGGGGAGTGTGGGGTGTGAGGGGGAGTGTGGGGTGTGTTGCCTGTAAGGGTGTGTGAGGGGGAGTTTGGGGGTGTGAGAGGGAGTGTGGGGTGTGAGGGGGAGTGTGGGGTGTGAGGGGGAGTGTGGGGTGTGAGGGGGAGTGTGGGGTGTGAGGAGGAGTGTGGGGTGTGAGGGGGAGTTTGGGGGTGTGAGGGGAGTTTGGGGGTGTGAGGGGGAGTGTGGGGTGTGAGGGGGAGTGTGGGGTGTGAGGGGCAGTGTGGGGTGTGAGGGGCAGTGTGGGGTGTGAGGGGGAGTGTGGGGTGTGAGGGGGAGTGTGGGGTGTGGTGGGGAGTGTGGAGTGTGAGGGGGAGTTTGGGGGTGTGAGGGGGGGGTTTGGGGTGTGAGGGGGAGTGTGTTGGGAGTTTGGGGGTGTGAGGGGGGAGTGTGGGGTGTGAGGGGGAGTGTGGGGTGTGTTGGGAGTTTGGGGGTGTGTGAGGGGGGAGTGTGGGGTGTGTTGGGAGTTTGGGGTGTGAGGGGGAGTGTGGGGTGTGTTGGGTGTGAGGGGGAGTTTGGGGCTGTGAGGGGGAGTGTGGGGTGTGAGGGGGAGTGTGGGGTGTGAGGGGGAGTGTGGGGTGTGTTGGGAGTTTGAGGGTGTGAGGGGGATTGTGGGGTGTGAGGGGGGACTGTGGGGTGTGAGGGGGAGTGTGGGGGAGTGTGTTGGGAGTTTGGGGGTGTGAGGGGGGAGTGTGGGGGGTGAGGGGGAGTGTGGGGTGTGAGGGGGAGTGTGGGGTGTGTTGGGAGTTTGGGGGTGTGTGAGGGGGGAGTGTGGGGTGTGTTGGGAGTTTGGGGTGTGAGGGGAGTGTGCGGTGTGTTGGGAGTTTGGGGGTGTGAGGGGGAGTGTGGGGTGTTAGGAGTTTGGGGTGTGAGGGGGAGTGTGGGGTGTGAGGGGGAGTGTGGGGTGTGTTGGGAGTTTGGGGTGTGAGGGGGAGTGTGGGGTGTGAGGGGGCGTGTGGGGTGTGTTGGGTGTTTGGGGTTGTGAGGGGGGAGTGTGGGGTGTGAGGGGGAATGTGGGGTGTGAGGGGGCGTGTGGGGTGTGTTGGGAGTTTGCGGGTGTGAGGGGGAGTGTGAGGGGGAGTGTGGGGTGTGAGGGGGAGTGTGGGGTGTGAGGGGGAGTATGGGGTGTGAGGGGGAGTTTGGGGTGTGAGGGGGAGTGTGAGGTGTGAGGGGGAGTGTGGGGTGTGAGGGGGAGTTTCGGGGTGTGAGGGGGAGTGTGGGGTGTGAGGGTGAGTGTGGGGGTGTGAGGGGGGAGTGTGGGGCGTGAGGGGGAGTGTGGGGCGTGAGGGGGCATGAGGGGGAGTGTGGGGCGTGAGGGGGAGTGTGGGGCGTGAGTGGGAGTGTGGGGCGTGAGGGGGAGTGTGGGGCGTGAGGGGGAGTGTGGGGCGTGAGGGGGAGTGTGGGGCTTGAGGGGGGGTGTGGGGCGTGAGGGGGAGTGTGGGGCGTGAGGGGGAGTGTGGGGCGTGAGGGGGAGTGTGGGGCGTGAGGGGGAGTGTGGGACGTGAGGGGGAGTGTGGGGCGTGAGGGGGAGTGTGGGGCATGAGGGGGTGTGTGGGAAGTGAGGGGGAGTGTGTGGCGTGAGGGGGAGTGTGGGGCGTGAGGGGGAGTGTGGGGCGTGAGGGGGAGTGTGGGGCGTGAGGGGGAGTGTGGGGCGTGAGGGGGAGTGTGGGGCGTGAGGGGGAGTGTGAGGCGTGAGGGGGAGTGTGGGGCGTGAGGGGAAGTGTGGGGCGTGAGGGGAAGTGTGGGGCGTGAGGGGGAGTGTGGGGCGTGAGGGGGAGTGTGGGGCGTGAGGGGGAGTGTGGGGCGTGAGGGGGAGTGTGGGGTGTGTTGGGAGTTTGGGGGTGTGTGAGGGGGAGTGTGGGGTGTGTTGGGAGTGTGGGGTGTGTTGAGAGTTTGGGGTGTGTTCGGAGTTTGGGGTGTGTTGGGAGTTTGGGGTGTGTTGGGAGTTTGGGGTGTGTTTGGAGTTTGGGGTGTGTTGGGAGTTTGGGGTGTGAGGGGGAGTGTAGGGTGTGTTCGGAGTTTGGGGTGTGAGGGGGAGTGTGGGGTGTGTTCGGTGTGAGGGTGTGTGAAGGGGAGTGTCGGGTGTGTTGGGAGCGTGTGGGGTGTGAGGGGGAGTGTGGGGTGTGTTGGGAGTTTGGGGGTGTGAGGGGGGAGTTTGGGGTGTGAGGGGGAGTGTGGGGTGTGAGGGGGAGTGTGGGGTGTGTTGGGTGTGTGGGGGTGTGAGGGGGAGTGTGGGGGTGTGAGGGGGTGTGTGGGGTGTGAGGGGGAGTGTGGGGTGTGAGGGGGAGTGTGGTGTGTGAGGGGGAGTGTGGGGTGTGAGGGGGAGTGTGGGGTGTGAGGGGGAGTGTGGGGTGTGAGGGGGAGTGTGGGGTATGTTGGGTGTGAGGGTGGTTGAGGGGGAGTTTGGGGGTGTGGGTTGTAGGGGGGAGTGTGGGGTGTGAGGGGGAGTGTGGGGTGTGAGGGGGAGTGTGGGGTGTGTTGGGTGTGAGGGTGTGTGAGGGGGAGTTTGGGGGTGTGAGGGGGAGTGTGGGGTGTGAGGGGCAGTGTGGGGTGTGAGGGGCAGTGTGGGGTGTGAGGGTGAGTGTGGGGTGTGAGGGTGAGTGTGGGGTGTGAGGGGGAGTGTGGGGTGTGTTGGGAGTTTGGGGGTGTGAGGGGGAGTTTGGGGTGTGAGGGGGAGTGTGGGGTGTGTTGGGAGTTTGGGGGTGTGAGGGGGGAGTGTGGGGTGTGAGGGGGAGTGTGGGGTGTGAGGGGGAGTGTGGGGTGTGAGGGGGAGTGTGGGGTGTGAGGAGGAGTGTGGGGTGTGAGGGGGAGTTTGGGGGTGTGAGGGGGAGTTTGGGGGTGTGAGGGGGAGTGTGGGGTGTGAGGGGGAGTGTGGGGTGTGAGGGGCAGTGTGGGGTGTGAGGGGCAGTGTGGGGTGTGAGGGGGAGTGTGGGGTGTGAGGGGGAGTGTGGGGTGTGGTGGGGAGTGTGGAGTGTGAGGGGGAGTTTGGGGGTGTGAGGGGGGGGTTTGGGGTGTGAGGGGGAGTGTGTTGGGAGTTTGGGGGTGTGAGGGGGGAGTGTGGGGTGTGAGGGGGAGTGTGGGGTGTGTTGGGAGTTTGGGGGTGTGTGAGGGGGGAGTGTGGGGTGTGTTGGGAGTTTGGGGTGTGAGGGGGAGTGTGGGGTGTGTTGGGTGTGAGGGGGAGTTTGGGGCTGTGAGGGGGAGTGTGGGGTGTGAGGGGGAGTGTGGGGTGTGAGGGGGAGTGTGGGGTGTGTTGGGAGTTTGAGGGTGTGAGGGGGATTGTGGGGTGTGAGGGGGGACTGTGGGGTGTGAGGGGGAGTGTGGGGGAGTGTGTTGGGAGTTTGGGGGTGTGAGGGGGGAGTGTGGGGGGTGAGGGGGAGTGTGGGGTGTGAGGGGGAGTGTGGGGTGTGTTGGGAGTTTGGGGGTGTGTGAGGGGGGAGTGTGGGGTGTGTTGGGAGTTTGGGGTGTGAGGGGAGTGTGCGGTGTGTTGGGAGTTTGGGGGTGTGAGGGGGAGTGTGGGGTGTTAGGAGTTTGGGGTGTGAGGGGGAGTGTGGGGTGTGAGGGGGAGTGTGGGGTGTGTTGGGAGTTTGGGGTGTGAGGGGGAGTGTGGGGTGTGAGGGGGCGTGTGGGGTGTGTTGGGTGTTTGGGGTTGTGAGGGGGGAGTGTGGGGTGTGAGGGGGAATGTGGGGTGTGAGGGGGCGTGTGGGGTGTGTTGGGAGTTTGCGGGTGTGAGGGGGAGTGTGAGGGGGAGTGTGGGGTGTGAGGGGGAGTGTGGGGTGTGAGGGGGAGTATGGGGTGTGAGGGGGAGTTTGGGGTGTGAGGGGGAGTGTGGGGTGTGAGGGGGAGTGTGGGGTGTGAGGGGGAGTTTCGGGGTGTGAGGGGGAGTGTGGGGTGTGAGGGTGAGTGTGGGGGTGTGAGGGGGGAGTGTGGGGCGTGAGGGGGAGTGTGGGGCGTGAGGGGGCATGAGGGGGAGTGTGGGGCGTGAGGGGGAGTGTGGGGCGTGAGTGGGAGTGTGGGGCGTGAGGGGGAGTGTGGGGCGTGAGGGGGAGTGTGGGGCGTGAGGGGGAGTGTGGGGCTTGAGGGGGGGTGTGGGGCGTGAGGGGGAGTGTGGGGCGTGAGGGGGAGTGTGGGGCGTGAGGGGGAGTGTGGGGCGTGAGGGGGAGTGTGGGACGTGAGGGGGAGTGTGGGGCGTGAGGGGGAGTGTGGGGCATGAGGGGGTGTGTGGGAAGTGAGGGGGAGTGTGTGGCGTGAGGGGGAGTGTGGGGCGTGAGGGGGAGTGTGGGGCGTGAGGGGGAGTGTGGGGCGTGAGGGGGAGTGTGGGGCGTGAGGGGGAGTGTGGGGCGTGAGGGGGAGTGTGAGGCGTGAGGGGGAGTGTGAGGCGTGAGGGGGAGTGTGGGGCGTGAGGGGAAGTGTGGGGCGTGAGGGGAAGTGTGGGGCGTGAGGGGGAGTGTGGGGCGTGAGGGGGAGTGTGGGGCGTGAGGGGGAGTGTGGGGCGTGAGGGGGAGTGTGGGGTGTGTTGGGAGTTTGGGGGTGTGTGAGGGGGAGTGTGGGGTGTGTTGGGAGTGTGGGGTGTGTTGAGAGTTTGGGGTGTGTTCGGAGTTTGGGGTGTGTTGGGAGTTTGGGGTGTGTTGGGAGTTTGGGGTGTGTTTGGAGTTTGGGGTGTGTTGGGAGTTTGGGGTGTGAGGGGGAGTGTAGGGTGTGTTCGGAGTTTGGGGTGTGAGGGGGAGTGTGGGGTGTGTTCGGTGTGAGGGTGTGTGAAGGGGAGTGTCGGGTGTGTTGGGAGCGTGTGGGGTGTGAGGGGGAGTGTGGGGTGTGTTGGGAGTTTGGGGGTGTGAGGGGGGAGTTTGGGGTGTGAGGGGGAGTGTGGGGTGTGAGGGGGAGTGTGGGGTGTGTTGGGTGTGTGGGGGTGTGAGGGGGAGTGTGGGGGTGTGAGGGGGTGTGTGGGGTGTGAGGGGGAGTGTGGGGTGTGAGGGGGAGTGTGGTGTGTGAGGGGGAGTGTGGGGTGTGAGGGGGAGTGTGGGGTGTGAGGGGGAGTGTGGGGTGTGAGGGGGAGTGTGGGGTATGTTGGGTGTGAGGGTGGTTGAGGGGGAGTTTGGGGGTGTGGGTTGTAGGGGGGAGTGTGGGGTGTGAGGGGGAGTGTGGGGTGTGAGGGGGAGTGTGGGGTGTGTTGGGTGTGAGGGTGTGTGAGGGGGAGTTTGGGGGTGTGAGGGGGAGTGTGGGGTGTGAGGGGCAGTGTGGGGTGTGAGGGGCAGTGTGGGGTGTGAGGGTGAGTGTGGGGTGTGAGGGTGAGTGTGGGGTGTGAGGGGGAGTGTGGGGTGTGTTGGGAGTTTGGGGGTGTGAGGGGGAGTTTGGGGTGTGAGGGGGAGTGTGGGGTGTGTTGGGAGTTTGGGGGTGTGAGGGGGGAGTGTGGGGTGTGTTGGGTGCGTGGGCGTGTGAGGGGGAGTGTGGGGTGTGAGGGGGAGTGTGGGGTGTGAGGGGGAGTGTGGGGTGTGAGGGGGGAGTTTGGGGTGTGAGGGGGAGTGTGGGGTGTGTTGGGAGTTTGGGGGTGTGAGGGGGGAGTGTGGGGTGTGTTGGGTGTGTGGGCGTGTGAGAGGGAGTGTGGGGTGTGAGGAGGAGTGTGGGGTGTGAGGGGGAGTGTGGGGTGTGAGGGGGAGTGTGGGGTGTGAGGGGGAGTGTGGGGTGTGAGGGGGAGTGTGGGGTGTGAGGGGGAGTGTGGGGTGTGTTGCCTGTAAGGGTGTGTGAGGGGGAGTTTGGGGGTGTGAGGGGGAGTGTGGGGTGTGAGGGGGAGTGTGGTGTGTGAGGGGGAGTGTGGGGTGTGAGGGGGAGTGTGGGGTGTGAGGGGGAGTTTGGGGGTGTGAGGGGGAGTTTGGGGGTGTGAGGGGGAGTGTGGGGTGTGAGGGGCAGTGTGGGGTGTGAGGGGCAGTGTGGGGTGTGAGGGGCAGTGTGGGGTGTGAGGGGGAGTGTGGGGTGTGAGGGGTAGTGTGGGGTGTGGTGGGGAGTGTGGGGTGTGAGGGGGAGTTTGGGGGTGTGAGGGGGAGTTTGGGGGTGTGAGGGGGAGTTTGGGGGTGTGAGGGGGAGTTTGGGGGTGTGAGGGGGAGTTTGGGGGTGTGAGGGGGAGTATGGGGTGTGAGGGGGAGTATGGGGTGAGGGGGAGTATGGGGTGTGAGGGGGAGTGTGGGGTGTGAGGGGGAATGTGGGGTGTGAGGGGGAGTGTAGGGTGTGTTGGGAGTTTGGGGGGGGTGAGGGGGGATTGTGGGGTGTGAGGGGGGAGTGTGGGGTGTGAGGGGGAGTGTGTTGGGAGTTTGGGGGTGTGAGGGGGGAGTGTGGGGTGTGAGGGGGAGTGTGGGGTGTGTTGGGAGTTTGGGGGGGTGTGAGGGGGGGAGTGTGGGGTGTGTTGGGAGTTTGGGGTGTGAGGGGGAGTGTGGGGTGTGTTGGGTGTGAGGGGGAGTTTGGGGCTGTGAGGGGGAGTGTGGGGTGTGAGGGGGAGTGTGGGGTGTGAGGGGGAGTGTGGGGTGTGTTGGGAGTTTGAGGGTGTGAGGGGGATTGTGGGGTGTGAGGGGGGACTGTGGGGTGTGAGGGGGAGTGTGGGGGAGTGTGTTGGGAGTTTGGGGGTGTGAGGGGGGAGTGTGGGGGGTGAGGGGGAGTGTGGGGTGTGAGGGGGAGTGTGGGGTGTGTTGGGAGTTTGGGGGTGTGAGGGGGAGTGTGGGGTGTTAGGAGTTTGGGGTGTGAGGGGGAGTGTGGGGTGTGAGGGGGAGTGTGGGGTGTGTTGGGAGTTTGGGGTGTGAGGGGGAGTGTGGGGTGTGAGGGGGCGTGTGGGGTGTGTTGGGAGTTTGGGGTTGTGAGGGGGGAGTGTGGGGTGTGAGGGGGAATGTGGGGTGTGAGGGGGAGTGTGGGGTGTGTTGGGAGTTTGCGGGTGTGAGGGGGAGTGTGAGGGGGAGTGTGGGGTGTGAGGGGGAGTGTGGGATGTGAGGGGGAGTATGGGGTGTGAGGGGGAGTTTGGGGTGTGAGGGGGAGTGTGGGGTGTGAGGGGGAGTGTGGGGTGTGAGGGGGAGTTTCGGGGTGTGAGGGGGAGTGTGGGGTGTGAGGGTGAGTGTGGGGGTGTGAGGGGGGAGTGTGGGGCGTGAGGGGGCATGAGGGGGAATGTGGGGCGTGAGGGGGAGTGTGGGGCGTGAGGGGGAGTGTGGGGCGTGAGGGGGAGTGTGGGGCGTGAGGGGGAGTGTGGGGCGTGAGGGGGAGTGTGGGGCGTGAGGGGGAGTGTGGGGCTTGAGGGGGGGTGTGGGGCGTGAGGGGGAGTGTGGGGCGTGAGGGGGAGTGTGGGGCGTGAGGGGGAGTGTGGGGCGTGAGGGGGAGTGTGGGACATGAGGGGGAGTGTGGGGCGTGAGGGGGAGTGTGGGGCGTGAGGGGGTGTGTGGGAAGTGAGGGGGAGTGTGTGGCGTGAGGGGTAGTGTGGGGCGTGAGGGGGAGTGTGGGGCGTGAGGGGGAGTGTGGGGCGTGAGGGGGAGTGTGGGGCGTGAGGGGGAGTGTGAGGCGTGAGGGGGAGTGTGGGGCGTGAGGGGAAGTGTGGGGCGTGAGGGGGAGTGTGGGGCGTGAGGGGGAGTGTGGGGCGTGAGGGGGAGTGTGGGGTGTGTTGGGAGTGTGGGGTGTGTTGAGAGTTTGGGTGTGTTCGGAGTTTGGGGTGTGTTGGGAGTTTGGGGTGTGTTGGGAGTTTGGGGTGTGTTGGGAGTTTGGGGTGTGAGGGGGAGTGTAGGGTGTGTTTGGAGTTTGGGGTGTGAGGGGGAGTGTGGGGTGTGTTCGGTGTGAGGGTGTGTGAAGGGGAGTGTCGGGTGTGTTGGGAGCGTGTGGGGTGTGAGGGGGAGTGTGGGGTGTGTTGGGAGTTTGGGGGTGTGAGGGGGAGTTTGGGGGTGTGAGGGGGAGTTTGGGGGTGTGAGGGGGAGTTTGGGGGTGTGAGGGGGAGTATGGGGTGTGAGGGGGAGTATGGGGTGAGGGGGAGTATGGGGTGTGAGGGGGAGTGTGGGGTGTGAGGGGGAATGTGGGGTGTGAGGGGGAGTGTAGGGTGTGTTGGGAGTTTGGGGGGGTGAGGGGGGATTGTGGGGTGTGAGGGGGGAGTGTGGGGTGTGAGGGGGAGTGTGTTGGGAGTTTGGGGGTGTGAGGGGGGAGTGTGGGGTGTGAGGGGGAGTGTGGGGTGTGTTGGGAGTTTGGGGGTGTGTGAGGGGGGAGTGTGGGGTGTGTTGGGAGTTTGGGGTGTGAGGGGGAGTGTGGGGTGTGTTGGGTGTGAGGGGGAGTTTGGGGCTGTGAGGGGGAGTGTGGGGTGTGAGGGGGAGTGTGGGGTGTGAGGGGGAGTGTGGGGTGTGTTGGGAGTTTGAGGGTGTGAGGGGGATTGTGGGGTGTGAGGGGGGACTGTGGGGTGTGAGGGGGGAGTGTGGGGGAGTGTGTTGGGAGTTTGGGGGTGTGAGGGGGGAGTGTGGGGGGTGAGGGGGAGTGTGGGGTGTGAGGGGGAGTGTGGGGTGTGTTGGGAGTTTGGGGGTGTGTGAGGGGGGAGTGTGAGGTGTGTTGGGAGTTTGGGGTGTGAGGGGAGTGTGGGGTGTGTTGGGAGTTTGGGGGTGTGAGGGGGAGTGTGGGGTGTTAGGAGTTTGGGGTGTGAGGGGGAGTGTGGGGTGTGAGGGGGAGTGTGGGGTGTGTTGGGAGTTTGGGGTGTGAGGGGGAGTGTGGGGTGTGAGGGGGCGTGTGGGGTGTGTTGGGAGTTTGGGGTTGTGAGGGGGGAGTGTGGGGTGTGAGGGGGAATGTGGGGTGTGAGGGGGAGTGTGGGGGTGTGTTGGGAGTTTGCGGGTGTGAGGGGGAGTGTGAGGGGGAGTATGGGGTGTGAGGGGGAGTTTGGGGTGTGAGGGGGGAGTGTGGGGTGTGAGGGGGAGTGTGGGGTGTGAGGGGGAGTTTCGGGGTGTGAGGGGGAGTGTGGGGTGTGAGGGTGAGTGTGGGGGTGTGAGGGGGGAGTGTGGGGCGTGGGGGGGCATGAGGGGGAGTGTGGGGCGTGAGGGGGAGTGTGGGGCGTGAGGGGGAGTGTGTGGCGTGAGGGGGAGAGTGGGGCGTGAGGGGGAGTGTGGGGCTTGAGGGGGGGTATGGGGCGTGAGGGGGAGTGTGGGGCGTGAGGGGGGAGTGTGGGGCGTGAGGGGGAGTGTGGGGCGTGAGGGGGAGTGTGGGACATGAGGGGGAGTGTGGGGCGTGAGGGGGAGAGGGGGGCGTGAGGGGGTGTGTGGGAAGTGAGGGGGAGTGTGTGGCGTGAGGGGGAGTGTGGGGCGTGAGGGGGAGTGTGGGGCGTGAGGGGGAGTGTGGGGCGTGAGGGGGAGTGTGGGGCGTGAGGGGGAGTGTGAGGCGTGAGGGGGAGTGTGGGGCGTGAGGGGAAGTGTGGGGCGTGAGGGGGAGTGTGGGGCGTGAGGGGGAGTGTGGGGCGTGAGGGGGAGTGTGGGGTGTGTTGGGAGTTTGGGGGTGTGTGAGGGGGAGTGTGGGGTGTGTTGGGAGTGTGGGGTGTGTTGAGAGTTTGGGGTGTGTTCGGACTTTGGGGTGTGTTGGGAGTTTGGGGTGTGTTGGGAGTTTGGGGTGTGTTGGGAGTTTGGGGTGTGAGGGGGAGTGTAGGGTGTGTTCGGAGTTTGGGGTGTGAGGGGGAGTGTGGGGTGTGTTCGGTGTGAGGGTGTGTGAAGGGGAGTGTCGGGTGTGTTGGGAGCGTGTGGGGTGTGAGGGGGAGTGTGGGGTGTGTTGGGAGTTTGGGGGTGTGAGGGGGGAGTTTGGGGTGTGAGGGGGAGTGTGGGGTGTGAGGGGGAGTGTGGGGGTGTGAGGGGGAGTGTGGGGGTGCGAGGGGGAGTGTGGGGGTGCGAGGGGGAGTGTGGGGTGTGAGGGGGGAGTGTGGGGTGTGAGGGGGAGTGTGGTGTGTGAGGGGGAGTGTGGGGTGTGAGGGGGAGTGTGGGGTGTGAGGGGGAGTGTGGGGTGTGAGGGGGAGTGTGGGGTATGTTGGGTGTGAGGGTGGTTGAGGGGGAGTTTGGGGGTGTGGGTTGTAGGGGGGAGTGTGGGGTGTGAGGGGGAGTGTGGGGTGTGAGGGGGAGTGTGGGGTGTGTTGGGTGTGAGGGTGTGTGAGGGGCAGTGTGGGGTGTGAGGGGCAGTGTGGGGTGTGAGGGTGAGTGTGGGGTGTGAGGGTGAGTGTGGGGTGTGAGGGGGAGTGTGGGGTGTGAGGGGGAGTGTGGGGTGTGAGGGTGAGTGTGGGGTGTGAGGGGTAGTTTGGGGGTGTCAGGGGGAGTTTGGGAGTGTGAGGGGGAGTATGGGGTGTGAGGGGGAGTATGGGGTGTGAGGGGGAGTATGGGGTGAGGGGGAGTATGGGGTGTGAGGGGGAGTGTGGGGTGTGAGGGGGAATGTGGGTGTGAGGGGGAATGTGGGGTGTGTTGGGAGTTTGGGGGTGTGAGGGGGGATTGTGGGGTGTGAGGGGGGAGTGTGGGGTGTGAGGGGGAGTGTGTTGGGAGTTTGGGGGTGTGAGGGGGGAGTGTGGGGTGTGAGGGGGAGTGTGGGGTGTGTTGGGAGTTTGGGTGGGGTGAGGGGGGAGTGTGGGGGGTGAGGGGGAGTGTGGGGGTGTGAGGGGGGAGTGTGGGGTGTGTTGGGAGTTTGGGGGTGTGTGAGGGGGGAGTGTGGGGTGTGTTGCGAGTTTGGGGTGTGAGGGGAAGTGTGGGGTGTGTTGGGTGTGAGGGGGAGTTTGGGGCTGTGAGGGGGAGTGTGGGGTGTGAGGGGGGAGTGTGGGGTGTGAGGGGGAGTGTGGGGGAGTGTGTTGGGAGTTTGGGGGGTGTGAGGGGGGGAGTGTGGGGTGTTAGGAGTTTGGGGTGTGAGGGGGCGTGTGGGGTGTGAGGGGAGTATGGGGTGTGAGGGGGAGTGTGGGGTGTGAGGGGGAGTGTGGGGTGTGTTGGGAGTTTCGGGGTGTGAGGGGGAGTGTGGGGTGTGAGGGTGAGTGTGGGAGTGTGAGGGGGGAGTGTGGGGCGTGAGGGGAGTGTGGGGCGTGAGTGGGCATGAGGGGGAGTGTGGGGCGTGAGGAGGAGTGTGGGGCATGAGGGGGAGTGTGGGGCGTGAGGGGGAGTGTGGGGCGTGAGGGGAGTGTGGGGCTTGAGGGGGGGGTGTGGGGCGGTGAGGGGGGGTGTGGGGCGTGAGGGGGAGTGTGGGGCGTGAGGGGGAGTGTGGGGCGTGAGGGGGAGTGTGGGGCGTGAGGGGGGAGTGTGGGGCGTGAGGGGCGTGAGGGGGAGTGTGGGGCGTGAGGGGGAGTGTGGGGCGTGAGGGGGAGTGTGGGGCGTGAGGGGGAGTGTGGGGCGTGAGGGGGAGTGTGGGGCGTGAGGGGGTGTGTGGGAAGTGAGGGGGAGTGTGTGGCGTGAGGGGGAGTGTGGGGCGTGAGGGGGAGTGTGGGGCGTGAGGGGGAGTGTGGGGCGTGAGAGGGAGTGTGGGGCGTGAGGGGGAGTGTGAGGCTTGAGGGGGAGTGTGGGGCGTGAGGGGAAGTGTGGGGCGTGAGGGTGGGTGTGGGGCGTGAGGGGGAGTGTGGGGCGTGAGGGGGAGTGTGGGTGTGTTGGGAGTTTGGGGGTGTGTGAGGGGGAGTATGGGGTGTGTTGGGAGTGTGGGGTGTGTTGAGAGTTTGGGGTGTGTTGGGAGTTTGGGGTGTGTTGGGAGTTTGGGGTGTGTTGGGAGTTTGGGGTTTGTTGGGAGTTTGGGGTGTGTTGGGAGTTTGGGGTGTGAGGGGGAGTGTAGGGTGTGTTCGGAGTTTGGGGTGTGAGGGGGAGTGTGGGGTGTGTTCGGTGTGAGGGTGTGTGAAGGGGAGTGTGGGGTGTGTTGGGAGCGTATGGGGTGTGAGGGGGAGTGTTGGGAGTTTGGGGGTGTGAGGGGGGAGTTTGGGGTGTGAGGGAGAGTGTGGGGTGTGAGGGGGAGTGTGGAATGTGTGTTGGGTGTGTGGGGGTGTGAGGGGGAGTGTGGGGGTGTGAGGGGGAGTGTGGGGTGTGAGGGGGAGTGTGGGGTGTGAGGGGGAGTTTGGGGGTGTGAGGGGGAGTATGGGGTGTGAGGGGGAGTATGGGGTGTGAGGGGGAGTATGGGGTGAGGGGGAGTATGGGGTGTGAGGGGGAGTGTGGGGTGTGAGGGGGAATGTGGGGTGTGAGGGGGAATGTGGGGTGTGTTGGGAGTTTGGGGGTGTGAGGGGGGATTGTGGGGTGTGAGGGGGGAGTGTGGGGTGTGAGGGGGAGTGTGTTGGGAGTTTGGGGGTGTGAGGGGGGAGTGTGGGGTGTGAGGGGGAGTGTGGGGTGTGTTGGGAGTTTGGGTGGGGTGAGGGGGGAGTGTGGGGGGTGAGGGGGAGTGTGAGGGGGCGTGTGGGGTGTGTTGGGAGTTTGGGGTTGTGAGGGGGGGGTGTGAGGGGGAATGTGGGGTGTGAGGGGGAGTGTGGGGTGTGTTGGGAGTTTGCGGGTGTGAGGGGGAGTGTGAGGGGGAGTGTGGGGTGTGAGGGGGAGTGTGGGGTGTGAGGGGGAGTATGGGGTGTGAGGGGGAGTTTGGGGTGTGAGGGGGAGTGTGGGGTGTGAGGGGGAGTGTGGGGTGTGAGGGGGAGTTTCGGGGTGTGAGGGGGAGTGTGGGGTGTGAGGGTGAGTGTGGGGGTGTGAGGGGGGAGTGTGGGGCGTGAGGGGGAGTGTGGGGCGTGAGGGGGCATGAGGGGGAGTGTGGGGCGTGAGGGGGAGTGTGGGGCGTGAGGGGGAGTGTGGGGCGTGAGGGGGAGTGTGGGGCGTGAGGGGGAGTGTGGGGCTTGAGGGGGGGGTGGGGCGTGAGGGGGAGTGTGGGGTCGTGAGGGGGAGTGTGGGGCGTGAGGGGGAGTGTGGGGCGTGAGGGGGAGTGTGGGACGTGAGGGGGAGTGTGGGGCGTGAGGGGGAGTGTGGGGCGTGAGGGGGTGTGTGGGAAGTGAGGGGGAGTGTGTGGCGTGAGGGGGAGTGTGGGGCGTAAGGGGGAGTGTGGGGCGTGAGGGGGTGTGTGGGGCGTGAGGGGGAGTGTGGGGCGTGAGGGGGAGTGTGGGGCGTGAGGGGGAGTGTGGGGCGTGAGGGGGAGTGTGAGGCGTGAGGGGGAGTGTGGGGCGTGAGAGGAAGTGTGGGGCGTGAGGGGGAGTGTGGGGCGTGAGGGGGAGTGTGGGGCGTGAGGGGCAGTGTGGGGTGTGTTGGGAGTTTGGGGGTGTGTGAGGGGGAGTGTGGGGTGTGTTGGGAGTGTGGGGTGTGTTGAGAGTTTGGGGTGTGTTCGGAGTTTGGGGTGTGTTGGGAGTTTGGGGTGTGTTGGGAGTGTGGGGTGTGTTGGGAGTTTGGGGTGTGTTGGGAGTTTGGGGTGTGAGGGGGAGTGTAGGGTGTGTTCGGAGTTTGGGGTGTGAGGGGGAGTGTGAGGTGTGTTCGGTGTGAGGGTGTGTGAAGGGGAGTGTCGGGTGTGTTGGGAGCGTGTGGGGTGTGAGGGGGAGTGTGGGGTGTGTTGGGAGTTTGGGGGTGTGAGGGGGGAGTTTGGGGTGTGAGGGGGAGTGTGGGGTGTGAGGGGGAGTGTGGGGTGTGTTGGGTGTGTGGGGGTGTGAGGGGGAGTGTGGGGGTGTGAGGGGGAGTGTGGGGTGTGAGGGGGGAGTGTGGGGTGTGAGGGGGAGTGTGGTGTGTGAGGGGGAGTGTGGGGTGTGAGGGGGAGTGTGGGGTGTGAGGGGGAGTGTGGGGTGTGAGGGGGAGTGTGGGGTATGTTGGGTGTGAGGGTGGTTGAGGGGGAGTTTGGGGGTGTGGGTTGTAGGGGGGAGTGTGGGGTGAGAGGGGGAGTGTGGGGTGTGAGGGGGAGTGTGGGGTGTGTTGGGTGTGAGGGTGTGTGAGGGGGAGTTTGGGGGTGTGAGGGGGAGTGTGGGGTGTGAGGGGCAGTGTGGGGTGTGAGGGGCAGTGTGGGGTGTGAGGGTGAGTGTGGGGTGTGAGGGTGAGTGTGGGGTGTGAGGGGGAGTGTGGGGTGTGTTGGGAGTTTGGGGGTGTGAGGGGGGAGTTTGGGGTGTGAGGGGGAGTGTGGGGTGTGTTGGGAGTTTGGGGGTGTGAGGGGGGAGTGTGGGGTGTGTTGGGTGTGTGGGCGTGTGAGGGGGAGTGTGGGGGTGTGAGGGGGAGTGTGGGGTGTGAGGGGGAGTGTGGGGTGTGAGGGGGGAGTTTGGGGTGTGAGGGGGAGTGTGGGGTGTTTTGGGAGTTTGGGGGTGTGAGGGGGAAGTGTGGGGTGTGTTGGGTGTGTGGGCATGTGAGGGGGAGTGTGGGGTGTGAGGGGGAGTGTGGGGTGTGAGGGGGAGTGTGGGGTGTGAGGGGGAGTGTGGGGTGTGAGGGGGAGTGTGGGGTGTGAGGGGGAGTGTGGGGGTGTGAGGGGGAGTGTGGGGTGTGTTGCCTGTAAGGGTGTGTGAGGGGGAGTTTGGGGGTGTGAGGGGGAGTGTGGGGTGTGAGGGGGAGTGTGGGGTGTGAGGGGGAGTGTGGGGTGTGAGGGGGAGTGTGGGGTGTGAGGGGGGAGTTTGGGGGTGTGAGGGGGAGTTTGGGGGTGTGAGGGGGAGTGTGGCGTGTGAGGGGCAGTGTGGGGTGTGAGGGGCAGTGTGGGGTGTGAGGGGGAGTGTTGGGTGTGAGGGGGAGTGTGGGGTGTGGTGGGGAGTGTGGGTGTGAGGGGGAGTTTGGGGGTGTGAGGGGGAGTTTGGGGGTGTGAGGGGGAGTTTGGGGGGTGTGAGGGGGAGTTTGGGGGTGTGAGGGGGAGTATGGGGTGTGAGGGGGAGTATGGGGTGAGGGGGAGTATGGGGTGTGAGGGGGAGTGTGGGGTGTGAGGGGGAATGTGGGGTGTGAGGGGGAGTGTAGGGTGTGTTGGGAGTTTGGGGGGGTGAGGGGGGATTGTGGGGTGTGAGGGGGGAGTGTGGGGTGTGAGGGGGGAGTGTGGGGTGTGAGGGGGAGTGTGTTGGGAGTTTGGGGGTGTGAGGGGGGAGTGTGGGGTGTGAGGGGGAGTGTGGGGTGTGTTGGGAGTTTGGGGGTGTGTGAGGGGGAGTGTGGGTTGTGTTGGGAGTTTGGGGTGTGAGGGGGAGTGTGGGGTGTGTTGGGTGTGAGGGGGAGTTTGGGGCTGTGAGGGGGAGTGTGGGGTGTGAGGGGGAGTGTGGGGTGTGAGGGGGAGTGTGGGGTGTGTTGTGAGTTTGAGGGTGTGAGGGGGATTGTGGGGTGTGTGGGGGAGTGTGGGGTGTGTTGTGAGTTTGAGGGGTAGTGAGGGGGATTGTGGGGTGTGAGGGGGGACTGTGGGGTGTGAGGGGGAGTGTGGGGGAGTGTGTTGGGAGTTTGGGGGTGTGTGGGGGGAGTGTGGGGGGTGAGGGGGAGTGTGGGGTGTGTGGGGAGTGTGTGGTGTGTTGGGAGTTTGGGGGTGTGTGGGGGGTGTGTGGGGGGTGTGTGGGGTGGGTGTGGGGGGTGTGGGGTGTGGGGTGTGTGGGTGTTGGGGGTGTGTGGGGGGTGGTGGGGGGGTGTGAGGGTGGGGGTGTGGGGGGAGTGGGGTGTGGGGGAGTGTGGGGTGTGTTGGGGTTGTGGGGTGTGTGGGGGTGTGTGGGGTGTGTGGGGGCGTGTGGGGTGTGTTTGGGAGTTTGGGGTTGTGAGGGGGGAGTGTGGGGTGTGTGGGGGAATGTGGGGTGTGAGGGGGGTGTGTGGGGTGTGTTGGGAGTTTGCGGGTGTGAGGGGGAGTGTGAGGGGGAGTGTGGGGTGTGAGGGGGAGTGTGGGGTGTGTGGGGGAGTGTGGGGTGTGAGGGGGGGTATGGGGGTGTGAGGGGGAGTTTGGGGTGTGAGGGGGAGTGTGGGGTGTGAGGGGGAGTGTGGGGTGTGTGGGGGAGTTTCGGGGTGTGAGGGGGAGTGTGGGGTGTGGGGGGGTGTGGGGTGTGAGGGTGAGTGTGGGGGTGTGAGGGGGGGAGTGTGGGGAGGTGAGGGGGTGTGTGGGGCGTGAGGGGGCATGAGGGGGGAGTGTGGGGCGTGAGGGGGAGTGTGGGGCGTGAGGGGGAGTGTGGGGCGTGAGGGGGAGTGTGGGGCGTGAGGGGGAGTGTGGGGCTTGAGGGGGGGGGTGGGGCGTGAGGGGGAGTGTGGGGCGTGAGGGGGAGTGTGGGGCGTGAGGGGGAGTGTGGGGCGTGAGGGGGAGTGTGGGACGTGAGGGGGAGTGTGGGGCGTGAGGGGGAGTGTGGGGCGTGAGGGGGTGTGTGGGGCGTGAGGGGGAGTGTGTGGCGTGAGGGGGAGTGTGGGGCGTGAGGGGGAGTGTGGGGCGTGAGGGGGAGTGTGGGGCGTGAGGGGGAGTGTGGGGCGTGAGGGGGAGTGTGGGGCGTGAAAAGGAGTGTGAGGCTTGAGGGGGGAGTGTGAGGCGTGAGGGGAAGTGTGGGGCGTGAGGGGAAGTGTGGGGCGTGAGGGGGAGTGTGGGGGCGTGAGGGGGAGTGTGGGGCATGAGGGGGAGTGTGGGGTGTGTTGGGAGTTTGGGGGTGTGTGAGGGGGAGTGTGGGGTGTGTTGGGAGTGTGGGGTGTGTTGAGAGTTTAGGGTGTGTTCGGAGTTTGGGGTGTGTTGGGAGTTTGGGGTGTGTTGGGAGTTTGGGGTGTGTTGGGAGTTTGGGGTGTGTTGGGAGTTTGGGGTGTGAGGGGGAGTGTAGGGTGTGTTCGGAGTTTGGGGTGTGAGGGGGAGTGTGGGGTGTGTTCGGTGTGAGGGTGTGTGAAGGGGAGTGTCGGGTGTGTTGGGAGCGTGTGGGGTGTGAGGGGGAGTGTGTGGGGTGTGTTGGGAGTTTGGGGGTGTGAGGGGGGAGTTTGGGGTGTGAGGGGGAGTGTGGGGTGTGAGGGGGAGTGTGGGGTGTGTTGGGTGTGTGGGGGTGTGAGGGGGAGTGTGGGGGTGTGAGGGGGAGTGTGGGGTGTGAGGGGGAGTGTGGGGTGTGAGGGGGAGTGTGGTGTGTGAGGGGGAGTGTGGGGTGTGAGGGGGAGTGTGGGGTGTGAGGGGGAGTGTGGGGTGTGAGGGGGAGTGTGGGGTGTGAGAGGGAGTGTGGGGTATGTTGGGTGTGAGGGGTGGTTGAGGGGGAGTTTGGGGGTGTGGGTTGTAGGGGGGAGTGTGGGGTGTGAGGGGGAGTGTGGGGGTGTGAGGGGGAGTGTGGGGTGTGTTGGGTTTGAGGGTGTGTGAGGGGGAGTTTGGGGGTTTGAGGGGGAGTGTGGGGTGTGAGGGGCAGTGTGGGGTATGAGGGGCAGTGTGGGGTGTGAGGGTGAGTGTGGGGTGTGAGGGTGAGTGTGGGGTGTGAGGGGGAGTGTGGGGTGTGAGGGGGAGTGTGGGGTGTGAGGGGGAGTTTGGGGGTGTGAGGGGGAGTTTGGGAGTGTGAGGGGGAGTATGGGGTGTGAGGGGGAGTATGGGGTGAGGGGGAGTATGGGGTGTGAGGGGGAGTGTGGGGTGTGAGGGGGAATGTGGGGTGTGAGGGGGGAATGTGGGGTGTGTTGGGAGTTTGGGGGTGTGTGGGGGGGATTGTGGGGTGTGAGGGGGGAGTGTGGGGGTGTGAGGGGGAGTGTGTTGGGAGTTTGGGGGTGTGAGGGGGAGTGTGGGGTGTGAAGGGGAGTGTGGGGTGTGTTGGGAGTTTGGGTGGGGTGAGGGGGGAGTGTGGGAGGTGAGGGGGAGTGTGGGGTGTGAGGGGGGAGTGTGGGGTGTGTTGGGAGTTTGGGGGTGTGTGAGGGGGGAGTGTGGGGTGTGTTGGGAGTTTGGGGTGTGAGGGGAAGTGTGGGGTGTGTTGGGTGTGAGGGGGAGTTTGGGGATGTGAGGGGGAGTGTGGGGTGTGAGGGGGGAGTGTGGGGTGTGAGGGGGAGTGTGGGGGGTGTGTTGGGAGTTTGGGGGGGTGTGAGGGGGGAGTGTGGGGGTGTTAGGAGTTGGGGTGTGAGGGGGCGTGTGGGGTGTGTTGGGTGTTTGGGGTTGTGAGGGGGGAGTGTGAGGGGAGTGTGGGGTGTGAGGGGGAGTGTGGGGGTGTGAGGGGGAGTGTGGGGTGTGAGGGGGAGTATGGGGGTGTGAGGGGGGTGTGTGGGGTGTGAGGGGGAGTGTGGGGTGTGTTGGGAGTTTCGGGGTGTGAGGGGGAGTGTGGGGTGTGAGGGTGAGTGTGTGGGGGTGTGAGGGGGGAGTGTGGGGCGTGAGGGGGAGTGTGGGCGTGAGGGGGCATGAGGGGGAGTGTGGGGCGTGAGGAGGAGTGTGGGGCGTGAGGGGGAGTGTGGGGTGTGAGGGGGAGTGTGGGGCGTGAGGGGGAGTGTGGGGCTTGAGGGGGGGTGTGGGGCGTGAGGGGGGGGTGTGGGGCGTGAGGGGGAGTGTGGGGCGTGAGGGGGAGTGTGGGGCGTGAGGGGGAGTGTGGGGCGTGAGGGGGAGTGTGGGGCGTGAGGGGGAGTGTGGGGCGTGAGGGGGAGTGTGGGGCGTTAGGGGGAGTGTGGGGCGTGAGGGGGAGTGTGGGGCGTGAGGGGGAGTGTGGGGCGTGAGGGGGAGTGTGGGGCGTGAGGGGGAATGTGAGGCGTGAGGGGGAGTGTGGGGCGTGAGGGGAAGTGTGGGGCGTGAGGGGGAGTGTGGGGCGTGAGGGGGAGTGTGGGGCGTGAGGGGCGGTGTGGGGTGTGTTGGGAGTTTGGGGGTGTGTGAGGGGGAGTGTGGGGTGTGTTGGGAGTGTGGGGTGTGTTGAGAGTTTGGGGTGTGTTCGGAGTTTGGGGTGTGTTGGGAGTTTGGGGTGTATTGGGAGTGTGGGGGTGTGTTGGGAGTTTGGGGTGTGTTGGGAGTTTGGGGTGTGTTGGGAGTTTGGGGTGTGAGGGGGAGTGTAGGGTGTGTTCGGAGTTTGGGGTGTGAGGGGGAGTGTGGGGTGTGTTCGGTGTGAGGGTGTGTGAAGGGGAGTGTCGGGTGTGTTGGGAGCGTGTGGGGTGTGAGGGGGAGTGTGGGGTGTGTTGGGAGTTTGGGGGTGTGAGGGGGGGAGTTTGGGGTGTGAGGGGGAGTGTGGGGGTGTGTTGGGTGTGTGGGGGTGTGAGGGGGAGTGTGGGGGTGTGAGGGGGAGTGTGGGGTGAGAGGGGGAGTGTGGGGTGTGAGGGCGAGTGTGGGGTGTGTTGGGTGTGAGGGTGTGTGAGGGGGAGTTTTGGGGGTGTGAGGGGGAGTGTGGGGTGTGAGGGGCAGTGTGGGGTGTGAGGGGCAGTGTGGGGTGTGAGGGTGAGTGTGGGGGTGTGAGGGTGAGTGTGGGGTGTGAGGGCGAGTGTGGGGTGTGTTGGGTGTGAGGGTGTGTGAGGGGGAGTTTGGGGGTGTGAGGGGGGAGTGTGGGGTGTGAGGGGCAGTGTGGGGTGTGAGGGGCAGTGTGGGGTGTGAGGGTGAGTGTGGGGTGTGAGGGTGAGTGTGGGGTGTGAGGGGGAGTGTGGGGTGTGTTGGGAGTTTGGGGGTGTGAGGGGGGAGTTTGGGGTGTGAGGGGGAGTGTGGGGTGTGTTGGGAGTTTGGGGGTGTGAGGGGGGAGTGTGGGGTGTGTTGGGTGTGTGGGCGTGTGAGGGGGGAGTGTGGGTGTGAGGGGGAGTGTGGGGTGTGAGGGGGAGTGTGGGGTGTGAGGGGGGGAGTTTGGGGTGTGAGGGGGAGTGTGGGGTGTTTTGGTAGTTTGGGGGTGTGAGGGGGAAGTGTGGGGTGTGTTGGGTGTGTGGGCGTGTGAGGGGGAGTGTGGGGTGTGAGGGGGAGTGTGGGGTGTGAGGGGGAGTGTGGGGTGTGAGGGGGAGTGTGGGGTGTGAGGGGGAGTGTGGGGGTGTGAGGGGGAGTGTGGGGGTGTGAGGGGGAGTGTGGGTGTATTGCCTGTAAGGGTGTGTGAGGGGGAGTTTGGGGGTGTGAGGGGGAGTGTGGGGTGTGAGGGGGAGTGTGGGGGTGTGAGGGGGAGTGTGGGGTGTGAGGGGAGTTTGGGGGTGTGAGGGGGAGTTTGGGGGTGTGAGGGGGAGTTTGGGGGTGTGAGGGGGGAGTGTGGGGTGTGAGGGGCAGTGTGGGGTGTGAGGGGCAGTGTGGGGTGTGAGGGGGAGTGTGGGGTGTGTTCGGTGTGAGGGTGTGTGAAGGGGAGTGTCGGGTGTGTTGGGAGCGTGTGGGGTGTGAGGGGGAGTGTGGGGTGTGTTGGGAGTTTGGGGGTGTGAGGGGGGAGTTTGGGGTGTGAGGGGGAGTGTGGGGTGTGAGGGGGAGTGTGGGGTGTGTTGGGTGTGTGGGGGTGTGAGGGGGAGTGTGGGGGTGTGAGGGGGAGTGTGGGGTGTGAGGGGGAGTGTGGGGTGTGAGGGGGAGTGTGGTGTGTGAGGGGGAGTGTGGGGTGTGAGGGGGAGTGTGGGGTGTGAGGGGGAGTGTGGGGTGTGAGGGGGAGTGTGGGGTGTGAGGGGGAGTGTGGGGTATGTTGGGTGTGAGGGTGGTTGAGGGGGAGTTTTGGGGGTGTGGGTTGTAGGGGGGAGTGTGGGGTGTGAGGGGGAGTGTGGGGTGTGAGGGGGAGTGTGGGGTGTGTTGGGTTTGAGGGTGTGTGAGGGGGAGTTTGGGGGTTTGAGGGGGAGTGTGGGGTGTGAGGGGCAGTGTGGGGTATGAGGGGCAGTGTGGGGTGTGAGGGTGAGTGTGGGGTGTGAGGGTGAGTGTGGGGTGTGAGGGGGAGTGTGGGATGTGAGGGGGAGTGTGGGGTGTGAGGGGGAGTTTGGGGGTGTGAGGGGGAGTTTGGGAGTGTGAGGGGGAGTATGGGGTGTGAGGGGGAGTATGGGGTGAGGGGGGAGTATGGGGTGTGAGGGGGAGTGTGGGGTGTGAGGGGGAATGTGGGGTGTGAGGGGGAATGTGGGGTGTGTTGGGAGTTTGGGGGTGTGAGGGGGGATTGTGGGGTGTGAGGGGGGAGTGTGGGGTGTGAGGGGGGAGTGTGTTGGGAGTTTGGGGGTGTGAGGGGGGAGTGTGGGGTGTGAAGGGGAGTGTGGGGTGTGTTGGGAGTTTGGGTGGGGTGAGGGGGGAGTGTGGGAGGTGAGGGGGAGTGTGGGGTGTGTTGGGAGTTTGGCGGTGTGAGGGGGAGTGTGGGGTGTGAGGGGGAGTGTGGGGTGTGTTGGGAGTTTGGGGGTGTGTGAGGGGGGAGTGTGGGGTGTGTGTGGGAGTTTGGGGTGTGTGGGGAAGTGTGGGGTGTGTTGGGTGTGAGGGGGAGTTTGGGGATGTGAGGGGGAGTGTGGGGTGTGAGGGGGGAGTGTGGGGTGTGAGGGGGAGTGTGGGGGTGTGTGTTGGGAGTTTGGGGGGTGTGAGGGGGGTGTGTGGGGTGTTAGGAGTTTGGGGTGTGAGGGGGCGTGTGGGGTGTGTTGGGAGTTTGGGGTTGTGTGGGGGGAGTGTGAGGGGGAGTGTGGGGTGTGAGGGGGAGTGTGGGGTGTGAGGGGGAGTGTGGGGGTGTGAGGGGGAGTATGGGGTGTGAGGGGGAGTGTGGGGTGTGAGGGGGAGTGTGGGGTGTGTTGGGAGTTTCGGGGTGTGAGGGGGAGTGTGGGGTGTGAGGGTGAGTGTGGGGGTGTGAGGGGGGAGTGTGGGGCGTGAGGGGGAGTGTGGGGCGTGAGGGGGCATGAGGGGGAGTGTGGGGCGTGAGGAGGAGTGTGGGGCGTGAGGGGGAGTGTGGGGTGTGAGGGGGAGTGTGGGGCGTGAGGGGGAGTGTGGTGCTTGAGGGGGGGGTGTGGGGCGTGAGGGGGGGTGTGGGGCGTGAGGGGGAGTGTGTGGGCGTGAGGGGGAGTGTGGGGCGTGAGGGGGAGTGTGGGGCGTGAGGGGGGAGTGTGGGGCGTGAGGGGCGTGAGGGGGAGTGTGGGGCGTGAGGGGGAGTGTGGGGCGTTAGGGGGAGTGTGGGGCGTGAGGGGGGAGTGTGGGGCGTGAGGGGGAGTGTGGGGCGTGAGGGGGAGTGTGGGGCGTGAGGGGGAGTGTGAGGCGTGAGGGGGAGTGTGGGGCGTGAGGGGAAGTGTGGGGGCGTGAGGGGGAGTGTGGGGCGTGAGGGGGAGTGTGGGGCGTGAGGGCGGTGTGGGGTGTGTTGGGAGTTTGGGGGTGTGTGAGGGGGAGTGTGGGGTGTGTTGGGAGTGTGGGGTGTGTTGAGAGTTTGGGGGTGTGTTCGGAGTTTGGGGTGTGTTGGGAGTTTGGGGTGTATTGGGAGTTTGGGGTGTGAGGGGGAGTGTAGGGTGTGTTCGGAGTTTGGGGTGTGAGGGGGAGTGTGGGGTGTGTTCGGTGTGAGGGTGTGTGAAGGGGAGTGTCGGGTGTGTTGGGAGCGTGTGGGGTGTGAGGGGGAGTGTGGGGTGTGTTGGGAGTTTGGGGGGTGTGAGGGGGAGTTTGGGGTGTGAGGGGGGAGTGTGGG
Source organism: Scyliorhinus torazame (assembly GCF_047496885.1). NCBI lineage: Eukaryota > Metazoa > Chordata > Chondrichthyes > Carcharhiniformes > Scyliorhinidae > Scyliorhinus > Scyliorhinus torazame. The sequence continues at coordinate 55,609 of NW_027309008.1, forward strand.
GTGTGTTGGGTGTGTGGGGGTGTGAGGGGGAGTGTGGGGGTGTGAGGGGGAGTGTGGGGTGAGAGGGGGAGTGTGGGGTGTGAGGGCGAGTGTGGGGTGTGTTGGGTGTGAGGGTGTGTGAGGGGGAGTTTGGGGGGTGTGAGGGGGAGTGTGGGGTGTGAGGGGCAGGGTGGGGTGTGAGGGGCAGTGTGGGGGGGGGAGTGTGGGGTTGTGAGGGTGAGTGTGGGGTGTGAGGGTGAGTGTGGGGTGTGAGGGCGAGTGTGGGGTGTGTTGGGGTGTGAGGGTGTGTGAGGGGGAGTTTGGGGGTGTGAGGGGGAGTTTGGGGGTGTGAGGGGGAGTGTGGGGTGTGTTGGGGAGTGTGGGGTGTGAGGGGGAGTGTGGGGTGTGAGGGGGAGTGTGGGGTGTGAGGGGGAGTTTGGGGGTGTGAGGGGGAGTTTGGGAGTGTGAGGGGGAGTATGGGGGTGTGAGGGGGAGTATGGGGTGAGGGGGAGTATGGGGTGTGAGGGGGAGTGTGGGGTGTGAGGGGGAATGTGGGGTGTGAGGGGGAATGTGGGGTGTGTTGGGAGTTTGGGGGTGTGAGGGGGGGATTGTGGGGTGTGAGGGGGGAGTGTGGGGTGTGAGGGGGAGTGTGTTGGGAGTTTGGGGGTGTGAGGGGGGAGTGTGGGGTGTGAAGGGGAGTGTGGGGTGTGTTGGGAGTTTGGGTGGGGTGAGGGGGGAGTGTGGGAGGTGAGGGGGAGTGTGGGGTGTGTTGGGAGTTTGGCGGTGTGAGGGGGAGTGTGGGGTGTGAGGGGGAGTGTGGGGTGTGTTGGGAGTTTGGGGGTGTGTGAGGGGGGAGTGTGGGGTGTGTTGGGAGTTTGGGGTGTGAGGGGAAGTGTGGGGGTGTGTTGGGTGTGAGGGGGAGTTTGGGGCTGTGAGGGGGAGTGTGGGGTGTGAGGGGGGAGTGTGGGGTGTGTGGGGGAGTGTGGGGGAGTGTGTTGGGAGTTTGGGGGGTGTGAGGGGGGAGTGTGGGGGTGTTAGGGGTTTGGGGTGTGAGGGGGCGTGTGGGGTGTGTTGGGAGTTTGGGGTTGTGAGGGGGGAGTGTGAGGGGGAGTTGTGGGGTGTGAGGGGGAGTGTGGGGTGTGAGGGGGAGTATGGGGTGTGAGGGGGAGCTGTGGGGTGTGAGGGGGAGTGTGGGGTGTGTTGGGAGTTTCGGGGTGTGAGGGGGAGTGTGGGGTGCTGAGGGTGAGTGTGGGGGGGTGAGGGGGGAGTGTGGGGCGTGAGGGGGAGTGTGGGGCGTGAGGGGGAGTGTGGTGTGTGAGGGGGAGTGT